>NC_046379.1:8476682-8619853 GCF_011125445.2 Fundulus heteroclitus | reverse complement strand
AAGTCTCTAAACTTATTTCTACCTACACTTTGATCACAGTTGAAATGGCAGCTCATTACATTTAGGTTGTGAATGAAAACCCTTTTTGGATCACTACTACATTATGTAGACCTTTCCTTTTCTCTTTTGCAGTTCTCACCAAGCATCACTTTTACCAAGTTACAATTACGGCACGTTTGTAGTGTTTAATTTAAGATATAATCACAAGTAAATTGGATAAAATAAACTCCGGTCTTTTGAAGAAGTAGGCATGGACTTTGTGTATTTGAACAGATATTTTGTATCTGAGCTTCTTAAATGACTGTGAATTTCAAGAGAGTCTCTTTTTGTCCACTTTTTAGATACACACTGGTAACAACACTTCCACAGGGCAACAGTTGGTTGAAATTAGATATTTAAAAATTATATAAAAACACACATAGCCTTTTGTTCTCACTGATGTAAAACCTAAATAAAATTCTCATTTTATGTCTGTAAAAATTATTTATTTTTGCAAAATGCCAGAACAAATGTTTTTCATAATATTGTGCCACAATTCCTGGTTTAAAATCAAGTTTTAATCTCTGACCACAAATTGTCTGTGACTGAGATCACAACTTTGTGTTGACCACTCCAACACACTGACGTTTTTTACTTAAGACACTTTACAACTAATTTGGCAGTATGTTTAAGTAATTGACTCTTTGACAGACCCATTTGCGCTGAAACTTTTACTTCAATATTTCCACATCATACACTAATCTTAAGTCATTTATTTTGTTCCCTGGCTCACAGGTTTTCCTCTAAATGTAACCGTGGTCCTTGTGGCCGCAAACTTCGATTTTAGTCTCATCAGACCACAGTAATTGTCTCCAGTAATTAAGATCTTTGTCTCCCGAGTTTATTTACAAACTGTGATCTGGCTTTTATGTTTTATGTTTTGACTTTTTCCTTGATGAGGGGCCTCTCAACCTATATGAATACAAGACCCATTTCACTGTGAATATTAATACTATTAGTTATTCAGCCACCATTTTTTTAAAGTCTCTTGTTTTTGTTCGTGGGTTGATTCACACATTTTTTACCTTCCAAAATGGTATAATGGCTGGGCATTCCCACTTTGTTTGTACTTGCATGTAACAGTTTGAACATGTCGCCTTTAAGAATCTAAAAATTGTACCCAAGGATGGACTAGACTTGTGGAAGTCCATAAATGTCTAATATTTTGGCTGATTTGTTTTTGGTTTTCATACGATGTCACAGAAGAACACTGGGCTTCATTTATAGTCTTAATTATATATCCAGATTTGTTCTTTCATTTAATCAAATGTTGTCAATGGAGCAATTAAATGTGGAAGAAGGGAGTTTTTCTTTCCACTTTCCCCATATGTATGAGGAATTCCTGCAAAGTTAACTTCGGCTGTGTTTCCTTATGTAGAAAACATAAACTGAACTTGACTTATTGTTTATTTGCAAGGATCAAACTGAAATTAATCTATTTAACTTTAAATCGGTCTATATGATATATGTAATTGTCCAAGTATTTCTGTATATTAGTGGGATCTGTTTATTTTGTAAAGCATCTCAGGATGAGATTTGTTGTGAACCGGTGCTGGTAAACCAAACTAATCTAAAACGTGAAACATTTGGTCTTAAGTGAGAAAAATAAATGTTATATCTGTTACTGTACTGAGGAGACAAAAAGAACTAGCAGGCACACAGGGACACACTCACTCCAAGTGGCAATTTAGTATAAACAATTCACCCAGTGGTCATGTTTTTTGATTGTCTCAATTGGATGTGTTGGGGCAGTATTTGAATAAAAATAATAAGATATTTCCAGTGATTTTTGTAGTATTTTTACTGGGAGTTCCTACTCCTTTAAACCACTCAAACCGCCATATATCTAAGGCCCCATCTAAACAAAGATGAGCATGGTATTTGCCTCAGCGTGACGGTGCCAAGATTGTTGGTATCTGCGAGAGTGAGGTGCATGCAGGTTACAGAGAGTGGCGTAGTTACGACATAATCATTTAGGAACAGATGTAGCGCGCATGTACACACAGAAAAACAAAACCGGCATTTTGAAACTTATCTCCTCCCCGTATGGACGGGGCCTTAAACACATGACTGCCTCGTCTTTCTGCTGATTGATTCCAAGCAGGCTGCGGACAGTGATTTTTATCAGAGCTTTTGTAAAACAATTAAATGTAAAGAGAAATCACTCATTTGAACCTGAAGGGAACTGCATGACACTACTCTGCAGCATTTCAGTTATCCTGGTTAATGCTGTATTCTATATAGTATCAGCATAGTATCATATTTTAAAGCAAATATTTGAGGAAATTTCGGATTGCTCTAAACTAAAAATGTGTACCTATTTCCATTAAAACACTGTATCCAGTAATAAGACAAGAGAGCTGTCCATAACCTGAACAAAAAAAAAAAAAAAAACGCACCAAACAGGTATAAATAAATGTTATTGTCCTGAATGTGGGGTGTGTTGTTGTACTGGGTCTCTGCTGCTCATTTGGACGGATCCAGGTCTTTGATGACTGGTTCTCTGTTCAGGTAGGTGGCCCAGTAGACCAGATTGAAGGTACCAAACAACACAGGGAACATGATGCGAGAAATGCGGTCGATTTTGCTGACGCTGTTGAAGGTTTTCTTGTTCTGCTCAGGCTTCATCTCCGCTGTGATCTTGTTGGGCTCGTTCAGGGTGAGCTTTGAGATCGTGGGCAGCGTTGAATCTTTGGTGATGTTGGGCGCGTAGTTTGCCACAGCTACAGCGTAGGCGTTGTTTTTCTTCATGACAGCTGCTTCTTTTTTCTGCGTGTAGGTTACAACATAGTTGTAAGTTTTCTTCATAGCAAGGAATATAACCTATTTATTGATGAATATTAGGAGTTCAGGATAGATTATTTTCTTTATGTGAGAGTTTTGCTTATGTGAACAATACTAGGAGATAGGGCTGTGCAATATGGACTAAAAATAATATCTTGATTATTTTAGGCTGGATGCTGATATACAATATTTATCTCAATATGTTTTAGTTTTCGAAAAGTAATTGTAAAGAGGCATGTCTGAATCAAACCTTAATCCCAAATGTCTCACAGGCACATTGTTTAACAAACAGCTGTGGATAAATATGAGAAACAGCTGAAAAATATAATGACAGAGTCGCTAAGTTGGAAACACTAGATTGTCGTCTCTAGTTTTCCTTCGAGTACAGCGCAGCACCCAGTAGCCACCAGTAGCTTCAGAAGCCGCTTCACAGCGAAACAGAGGAGCCAGGGGGGCTTATTTTTCAAAATAAAGTAAATGTTAACATTTCATGATATTTAACTTAATTTTAACCTCTGATTATGATTAGAATGAGTGTGGGCGGCTTTTATTTTGGTGTGGCAGTACGCCACGATCAAATACATGTAGCGGAAACCATGGGGATAACGCAACATATAGATCATCTCGATATAAATGATATAGTCTTATCTTTTATCTCTTTTTAAAAAATCTCAATATTTTTTAAATCTCGATATATTGCCCAGCCCTACTAGGATATTCCCCACCTGTTGCCCAGTGAGAGATAGATCTCCATATTTATTTCCACTTACAATTACTGAAATTTACAGAACAGCGATAACATCAAGTTTACATTGTTCAATCACCACTACCAACCATTCTGTTTGTCCTAATTAAAGCTCAGATGTTTAGCTTGGCCATGTTCATGTTGAAGTCACAGTGAACATCAATGCCATTACAAAAAGAGGACTGGAGCAGCTCATGAGTCTGGTAAGACGTTTTTAAAAGGTTTCAAAATAATGTTAAAGCATTCCACTGTCCACAAAATAGTCTGCAAGTGTTGGACGTTTAAAACAACTGCCCACTTTTGTTTAATGAGTGAAACAAGGTTATCGTTGCTGTGTAGCTACCAACAGATCGGATAAATAAAAACAAGAGTAGATTTTACAATGTGAGCATTTCTAATTCAATAACTCAACATTTCATGGGGTGTCTTTAATTGTTCACATATTTACCTTGTCGTTGACAACACTCTTTCCATCCCAGGCCCAGCCTCGCTTGGTGAAGTAGTTAACTGTGGCGAACTCAATGAGCGCAGAGAAGACAAAGGCGTAGCAGACGGCGATGAACCAGTCCATTGCAGTAGCGTAGGCCACCTTCGGCAGCGAGTTACGGGCACTGATACTCAGGGTTGTCATTGTGAGAACTGTGGTCACGCCTGAAAAGAAACACACAGTAATGAAAACAGAGGGTTTGGACATCTGTTCTCTGGCATATGTGCTCAGAATAAGCAGACCCCAAATGTCAACAGACCTAAAGGTAGTGTTGCTAACATTCTGGAGCCACAAAACACAAGTAAGTGTTGCTTCGGTGTGTAAGTTTGCCCAAACAATGTTGGACTCTGCAACGGTCACTTGTCCCCTGCCTGATCTGACCAGTGATGGCATGTTAGCTGCATGTTGTGATTCAACCACTGGTTGTCTAAGTTGTGTCCTTCAAACAATGTGGGCTACACTGATAACTGACAAACTTTCAGGGGAAAACCTGGTCTCATATGGAAAGATGGCATCCATCCCACTTTGGATGGTGCAGCTCTTTTTTCTAGGAATCTGGCCAAATTTATTAGTTCTCCGAAATGCTGACAACACAAGGTCTTTGGCATTAAGACAGCAATTCTTAATGCTAAACAGCCAGACAGGACACATTAAAAAAAATCCACATTCCCAGAAATACAGGACGAGGAGGAGGAGGAGCAACCATCTTTCAGTCTGATTTATTTTTTAGTCCCAGGCCAATTAATAACTACAATTCTTTTGAGCATTCAAAAGAATTGTAAACTTAAAAAAAACTTAGTTTCCCTTATCCAATCTGCAAAGCAATAAAACCACTTCTGTTTGTTGTTTTGTATTTTCCACCTGGCCCTTACTCTCAGTTTTTAGATCAGTTCCCAGACTTCTTATCTGATTTAGTCTTAAATACTGACAAAGTCATTATAGTGCAGGATGTCTCCTATTTGGTGGTTTTCCGGCAGCAGTTGCAGACATGTTTAAATCCGTTCTCAAAATTTCTGAAGCAGCTACATCTGGTTTCAGGTGCTTTTGCTGAATTTAACTTTTTTTAAGCCCCTTTCATGCTTTGGTATTTTGGTTGGCTATTAATTGCTAGTTAATGTTTTAAAGCTGCAACATGACCCTAAGAAACTGTTGTTTTTGGAAACAGGAAACTCAATTGAAATGCATTCACATGGTGGCATTAAAAATTACATTTTCACATTGGTTAGCCTGGTTTGTTTGGATGTTTTTTTTTTTTAAGAATGGAAATTATCAACTAAATACTGCCTTTTGCTTGATTACATTACAAACTCAGGAATGTTATGAATTGAAATGCCTGCACACATAAATATTTATATTGGGCGTCATATGTGGTTATTTTATACAAAGATGAGGAACATATACAAGAAATATACGGTGCCAGGAATTTAATATTATTGCTTAATTATTTGACAGATACAAGATGCATATCTAAATTTCAATTCTATTCAGTTCTATCATTATATATATAAAATGGGAGATTTCTGGTGAAAAAACATCATTTCCACTACAGAATCGAGGTGAAACTTACCCTTTATTTAAATAGTTAGTGTTTAGATGCAGAAAACGACTGCAGCTGCTGCTCTGTTGCTTTCCTGCTGTGCACACGCTTGGTGCAGACAAGTTGTAAAGGGTTTTAATGTGCTTTCTCTTTCATGATCATTCTCTGCCATGCACATTCAGTTTTCTCAGAAGGAAGAAAGATTAGGTTTAAATCACTAACAACCTGCATCTTTTTATTCACTATCAACACAATCAAAGGCTCTAGCCTTTCTGGCACCCTAGGTGAAATTATGGTGTGAATCCATGGCGCCCCTTGCATTTGCCTATACCGCTTATAGTCACATGTGTGTATCACCTACAGACCTCAAGATCTGGAAAACATCACATGCTTATCGGGTTATTTGCCTATCTCAAAAGTTCCAATCTCTAAAATGTTATTTCACATAAATAACAGGCATAAAGACTCTAGTACTCACCGAACACCGTTCTAGCTGGCACCGATTCCCGGTTGAGCCAGAAGGAGACCTGAGAGAGGATGACCGTCATGATACAAGGCAGATACGTCTGGATTACGAAGTATCCAATCTTCCGCTTCAGGTGGAAGTGAGCGGTCATCACTGTGTATTCACCTGAGAGCCACAGGAACACACAGGTCCACTTTGCATATTAATACGCTCTCATATGAAGAAGAAAGAGGAAAAACATGTAGTATATAATAATTATCACTTATTGATCATTCCACCTGCTCTTGATATAATGGTATCCACATATACAGGAACTTTGGTGTATTTGATATTTACTTATTGGTGTTTCTGGCTGCATTTATATCTATGGTTTGCAGAAAATTTACTAAGTTGTTTTCTGCCTGCAGAGTGAAATACAGCCTGGGATGATGTCCATCCTTCAATCTTCTTGTTTGCTTCAACACTTGAAAACAAGCCAATTTAGACCCATGAAAAGAGAACTGATAAAAGAAAACACTTCAGGACCCCGGAAAATCTCAAAGCAGAAGACCTTCAATGCAAATTGAGATAAGAAGATCCCTTTTCCTCCCCGCTGCGCCCACCCACAGTGGCTGCTAGTTGAGTATATATACAATATATACACATGAAACATAAATGTGTAAAAAAAAAAAAAAAAAAAAAAAAAGAATGTTAGAATCGAGGACTACATTATTGAGCAGAAATTCTTTAATATTAATTAAAGAACCTTTCTAAAAAACTGTCCCATTAATTGCATTTTGTACAGTGTAAAAACAAACCCTCCACGTGAGCCTATGACACATGTGAGAAAAAATATGGCTCCTACTATATTCACGGAAGACTAAGCATATAGGCGATTAGAGGATCTCCAGATGAACAACATATGGTAAACAGAATAAAAATCGTGTTCCTCGAAAAACAGTTTGAAAAGATTTGGGCCACAGAGGAGTAGAATATCATGAAAGACTCAATCGCTGAACCCTGAGAGCTCACTAGGTCAAGAACCATAACAGCTGATTTCTTTGGAAATTGTTGACCACCTTTACAATACAGTTACGTAAAAAAAAAATGCCGCCTACAAATGATCAGAAAAAGGCCTTATGTTAACCTTTTCCTGAGGTAGGGTCCATTTCTCTGGGGTTGGGAGCATATGGGATAGACCATCACACAGTGGAAACATAGACTGTAGTACTGCCTGTTCTCAACAGCAAGTCATGGGAGAACAGGCTATTTGATGGTTTGTAGCTGTTTTAGTAAACCGGGGAAATCTCAGGCATGAATGACTATGAAGAGCGGACGACAGCCTGTTTTAATCCTAAGAGAGAATGTTAGAGAGATCAGAAAGCAAAAAAGGGGATGTCAGCAAGCCCACACTGGAGTGGGCTGGAACGCCTAAAGCAGGCCCGGCATTAGGGGAACAAACAAGAGGGGGAGGAGTGTCATGCACAGTGGGGAGGCAAGTCCTTAACTCTACTAAAAAATTAAAGAAGATTACAATTTTGATTAGAATTTATCTGCGATAGACTGGCGACCTGTCCAGGTGTATCCCCACCTCTCGCCCATTGACAGATGAAGATAGGCACCAGCCCCCCTCGCGACCACAAAAAGGGATAAGCGTGTTGGAAAATTGATGGATGGATAGGTTATAATTCATTTTCCAGAAACAAAACTAAATGTCAAATACATCGTTACACACTATAGCAGACATATTCAGAGCTTGTGTTTACGTTAAAACATTAAATGCACGTTTGCAACAACCAACGCCTAAAATCAATTGTGGTTTTTGGCACGGACGCAGCACAAGCACTTAAAACAGAAGAGAAATTAAAAATCATCTGCGCCCCAAAAGTGCTTTTTCGTCATCTATCATATCGTGGTGTGAGGAATTGGCGAATTGCCGCCGCTTGCAGCTGCAGGCGCCCTGCTTGATGTGAGAAGATGCTGCAGCCATGCACACTGCACAGAGGCTGACAGGCTGTAGGCTCAAGGTGGGGGGCCATAGGGAGGTTCGGGGGATGAGCGGGGGAAACGTCGCCCTCGCGGCCACAGGTGGCACAGTAGTTATGTTTTTTGAGGCAGCAGGTGGCAAAAGTTTTTTTTAAAAAGTTTTTTTTAAAAATACGCCGGTTTTTACCGGCGTATTTTTCAATGCGGGACTGCAGTCTTCACCTGGATGGGCCGAGGTCAGCGTGATTACCGTCAGCCAGGCAGGAGACGACACAGAGCAGCATGGCTGCCGCAGGTTACATGACTATATCATCCCTTCCCAGAGTTGGCAGATGTTATGTTTGTGTTTAGGATGTGTTCAGGGCACACAGAACATTAAGGGGTATACCATATGCATAGAATAGACTTTAAAATACTTCTGTTAGTCTCTGAATCACTGAATGGCTTAGCACCCAAATACATCACAGACTTTTTGTCAGTGCATCAACCCTCCAGACCACTAAGGTCTTCTGGCTCCAGCCTGCTCTGCATACCTAGAACCAGAACTAAACAAGGAGAAGCAGCATTTAGTTCCTACGCTCCACTTATCTGGAACAAACTTCCAGAAAACTGTAAAAGTGCTGAAAGCCTGAGTTCCTTTAAATCAAGATTCAAAACACATTTGTTTAAGATTGCCTTTGACTGTTCTAGTTAAACTGTTCTACTGAAACATCATTAGTTAATTTTTTTTTTAGTCCAACTGTTTTTAATGTTCTATTTTGTTTCTTCATTTTATTCCTATACCTGCTTTTATTCTGTTTTATTTTCCTATATTTTAATCATGTAAAGCACTTTGCATTGTCTCTGTACTGAATTGTGCTATATAAATAAATTTGCCTTGCCTTGCCTATATGTGTGTAAATAATTACTCTAAAATGATCGAATGTCAAACCATACTGGCAGACCAGGAGGAGAATGACATTATTTGTGGATAATAATTTAGTAAGTATAGGCTACAACCTGTTTTCCTGTTGTGTTTTTATGTTAACTGTGTTTTACAAACTCCAGAAAAATAGAAATTATTTGACTAATACCTTACTGTGTTTGTGTGTTTAGAGCTTTTCTTATTTTATTTATTTATTTTTATTTAATTTGTGTTCTTACACTGTACATTTTATAATGTTCGTTATTGTTGCCGTTATTGGTGTTTGTAACTGAGTAGGCCGGTTGCAGTCGTGGAGTTGATGCAGAGGGACATAATAATGCCAGTCATAGGCGTGAGGAGGAGGAGGAGGATGAGGCAGATGAGGAGGGACAGGAGAAAGAGGAGGAGAAGGAGCTGGAACCACCTAAAAAACAGTGCTAGTTAGATGTGCAGGGCTGGGGTGGTAACAGGTGTTTGCATTGAATTATATTAATAAACCTCTTGAGATCCAAGGATTGCAGTCCAAACCAAGGCTTTTTAAAAACATCTTATAGCAAATGGGCTGAAATGGCTAGCTTGTGTTCCAGGATGTAGCTGTAGTTTTTTCCTTAATGTTTGCTTTGAATTTTATGATAATCTGCTTTTTTGTAAAGTTTTACACTGAAAATTGTTGTTATTTATATCACTAAATACATACACACGTTTTTAATTGTTGAAAAAGTTCCACTTGTGTGACTGGATGAAAGGCCTCTCCAAACCAGGCTCAGGGCTGAATTTTAGCCACAGCTGCCCCTGGGCCTGCATTGACTTTCTCTGAAAAACAATACGAGGGTGGCACTTGGAGGGGGTCTCGCACCGGGGAGTAAATTCATTGTAGAACCGCCACTGACTACAATAAACAACTTTGGTTCAAGTAACAAAGTGTGAACTCTTCTAACTTAGGCAGGGCGGTTTCGTGCTCGCGTATCACCGCCGGCCGCGCCGCCCCTTGGTGTGACTTTAGCCACTAATTCCGTTAGACAATTGCACTGTTGAGTGGATCCTCCACAGCCCCGTTTCCCGCTCCATTTGAGCGATCCAGAGGCGAACTCCTCCTCCCCAGGGGCTTTCCTCGTCTCATAAGCCCACACAGCCTTTTAACACCTGTGCAGTGTGCAACACCTTCTCACAGCAAGCAGGGTCGCCTGCAGCTGTAAGAGGCGCCAATTCCTCACACAGTGATATGATAGATAATGAGGAACCGCTTTAGGGGCATAAATTATTTTTAATTTCTTTTTTTTTTCTTAACAGCTCGTGCCATGTCAGCTGCCTGGTTTCGCCCATGCTAAAAACCGCCACTGTTTGCATATTAATTATTATATTTTTGAGGGGGCGGCACCCCAGTGCGCCCCCTTGTGGCGCCGGGTCTGGCCTAAAGTCATGTTTGCAGTAACATTTGGACAAAACTGTTCATTCAGAATGTATTTTAGGTGTTGGGAGAAAGACCATTAGACATTTTGAATAGCTTTAACTAAAAGAAAAAATACTTTTAAAACATTTACAACATAGGAATGGATGCATATTAACTGAGGAAGTATGTAAACTCTTGGATTTTGGGTTCACAGAATAAAATAATCCTTTTATAAGAATCACCAGCATGATTATTTGCCTCCTCCTGTTTGACTGATAAGGTGCATGTGAATGGAGCTTACCAGTACTGGATTTAATGGTCTCCTTCCCAACAGTCTGGCCCACCAAGTCATACTGGTTGAGTCTAGATCCATCATCCGCCACATCTACTGACTGGGAGGCATTTCTCGTCCAGATGTAAGTTACCTCTGTCTTCGTGTAGGCATCTGATGCAGAGATCAAATACACAAGAACCAGCAAGCCAGTTATTTATAATCAGCACCTCAGAAAGAATATAAATGAAAATTCTTTATTAGTTTTGATCTTTTCAAAACAACACTTTAAATCCAACAATTATGGTTTTGATAATCCTTCTTTCATAGTTCAGTTTGTGCAAGTAACTCTTTCCTTTACCCTGGAAATATTTAAAAGGATACAATGTATGATGTGCTAACTGTAGGTTTAGGAACAAATAAGCCAAAAGTATATTTTCCATAGTTGGCCTGGTGTGTGTAGGTGTTTCTGAATTTGATATTTTGAATCCAATGCTAACTCAGACAACCAAAGTGTTACAGTTCCCATCTACAAGCCACGGGTCTGTCCAGGTTCAGGGGCTGCGTCCTTTCTAGGCCGAATTTGAAGGCCGGTTACATCACAGCGATGAGCGGAAGGCTGTCCAAATTCGATGGGTCCTTCACATGCGGCCCACAAATGCAGCCTTCTTTTCCTCAGATTTGAAGAATGGATCCGGCGTATCCATTGTGGATAATTCTATCCCATGATTCATTGCGGTGTATTGACATATTGCTTAATTTTAAAAGTGCTCGGACACATTCAGACATCCCCGCTCTCGCACAGCCGGCTTGCCTCGCTGGCTTGCGGGTGATCGGCCGGGCGGTCCAGACTTGCCATGCTGAGACAGAGCGCCTTTCTCCTACGACGCTGTTTTTAAAGCTCCGCTGGCTTTCTGCAAAGAGTTAAAAGCTGGAGTAATTCAGTCTGATGATATCTAATGCTAATGTTTGGTTACTTTATTATTTTCTATACAAATAAAGAGATATGGACATTGTTCAGAAATTGGGGTTAGGGTCTAATTGGTTAAACATATTACTAATAAACAAATAGTATATGTGATGAATTTTATTTGGTGGTATGTTTTTATATCTATGAACATATAAATTACTTTGAACTACAAATAGCTGATTGATGAATGAGTAAAAAGAAATACCAAAAGAGGAACAGTTTAAACAAACATGAAGACATGTAAAGGGGAACACAAAACCCATGCAGGTATTTAGTGGAGACGGCGAGATCAGCCTTTCGGCTCCGTTAGTTCGGCTTCACAGCCGTGCTTAATGCTGTCTCGCTTGCTAGGCTGCAGACGTTACGCTGAGGTAAGGCTAGACCATCCAGTCATTTCTGCGGTCGATGTAGAACCCGGTCTATGTGGGCCGGGTCCTGCGAAGGATGCAGCCCCAGCCCCAGAATCCGGACACACCCACTGCATTAATCTTTTACTCCTGTTGTTCCTGTTTACAGTTTATCAACTGTTTTTAGATGCTGTTCCTTTTCTCAGTTTGTATTTTACAGTTTTAGGTTTGTAACAAATCCTTAATTTTATTTAGTACATAACATGTTAACGACTTTTGTCACTTTAGGTTTATACAAAATTACTTTATTGTAGCATACAAAACGATGTCTTCACAATTCATCCATCCATCCATCCATTAATCCATCCATCCATATATCCATTAATCCATCCATCCATTCATCCATCCATCCATCCATCCATCTGTCCTCCATACATTAGTTCTGTGAGTATGCTGCAGTCTAGATTTTAACACTTACAGCTGCCAAACTTGAGGGGACATGAATGTGAGTCCATGGGGAAGTCCTCCAGATGCATGGGACACTCAGCCTGAACTGTTAACCTGCCGAGAAACACAAATATCTTCATGAAGCGTGTGTTTGGAAGTCTGTGTTGCACATCCTGCTGGAGCAGGAGACACGGCTCCTGTTGTCACTCGGCATCATCGCTAGATCACAGCCAAGAGGTTTGCAGAAATGTTTTGCAGTGTCATGTAGAGCTATTAACTGTTGATGAGGCGTGGTAGCATGGTGAGCCCAAAAAGATAACTGAATATAGCTTAAAATTGGTTACGTTTTTACAAGATGTCGTCATGGTGGCCCTCCTGACAAGTGTGTTCTAGAAAAACATCCGCTGTTGCTGGATAACAAGCAAATTAGGTGCAATCTGAAGTGAAGATACAAGCTGCCGTGCAGCGTCCTTAAATTAACTCTGTCAGAACCCGGATGTGCTGCCAACACTAAGGTCAGTAGCTGCCTTTGGCAAACAGATGCAGTCTGTCTGAGCAAACTCTCCATAATTACAAGGATACTGTCTGCCAGATCAACACGCAAAATCATACTGTTAATGTTATGATCCAGGAATGCCATTCTGATAAAGTATGAGTATTCTTTGTTTCAGTCTAAATGTGTTATGGTTTAAATGTTTAGAAATGATCAAAAAGTCATAAAACGCAGTCCTGTCTTTAAAAAGTATTCAACCAAAGTGAATCCAACTTCAGATAGAGAACAATGAATGATATTCCGTCACTATTCATAAAAACACAAAACTACACCACAGAAAAAAAGTTTGTTCTTACTGTTTCCCTGGCATTTAAGGAGGAAAATGCGGCAGATGACTAATCATGGGTGTAACGGCTATAGAGTAGAACGTTGTCTGCAATGACCCTAGAGAATGAACTTTTTCCATACATCAATCTGGGAGGGATTAACAGGAAACTACCTGAAGTTAATGCTTCTATGGGGAGTGAAAAAACATTAAGACGGTTCCATCCTTCCCCGGACTTAAGGTCTGGACGAATTCTCCTAATCATCAGAGCACGCAACCCTCTGAGAGAGCTCCATCTCAGACTCTACAGACCTTATAACAGGACCATTGACCAACTTATTTGATGCGCATTGATGTTTTCACTTGATACAGTTTAATTTTTTTTACAAGTCTCACAACCAGTGAATATTTATATAGCACATTTCAGCAGCAAGGCGGTTGAAAGTGCTTTACATTATGAAAACATAAAAACATCATAGGCACATCGAAACAAACTTGACTTGAGTTAGTTAGGATGTTAAATGTTAAAGTTCATCACACAGAAATTAGAATAAGGCCATGCATGTATAACTTGTTTGAAAGGTTTGAAGGAGAAAGCCTCCTTTGGAAAGATGAGACCAAGTAGGGATGTTTGACAATAATAAACACCACTTTATTTGAAGAAAACTAAACAGCGAATCAACACAGTCACTTTGTACCTTAATCTGGGTCTCATGACCTAGGTGTGTAATTCTGTATTTGAAAGAACCCCGACTTGAGGTTGAAATGTGACCAAAGTGGAAATGTTTGGTCAAAAGGAAAAGCGCCATGTTTGGAGAACACCGAGCAAAGGAAATCACCTCACACCAACTGTACGTTGGTGGAGGGGTGATGATTTGGGTTTCTACTGATTCTGGGCACCTTGCACGCATTAAGCCCAATGTAAACTCTTCTTTATACCCAAGTATTTGGAGTTAAATGTAAGGACATTGGCCCAGATTGGATCATCAACGGGATAATGACCCAAAACCCAGCAGCATATCTACAGCAGAATGGCTAAAAGGGGAACTCATTAAGGCTTTGAATGCTCCGAATAATGCTCACATAATAATTTACTTTTAGTGTAACATAGACATAGACAGGCTTTATTATTATTCAACTACTCGTTCACAATGCATTGCAAGGTTCCAAGTAAAAACAGAAAACAACAAAGAAACATTATAAATATAAGTATTTGTTGTTTGCCAGGAATGTAGCAGCAAAATAAAAAAAAATATCATGTGCTTTCTTATCACTAAATCCAATCTGAAGACAATCAAAAGTCTGTACACAAACCTAAGTTAACCAACCTCATGATAACCCTCCAAGTGTCGCAGACAACTACACTGCAAAGACGGAACTGGAAATAAGTAAAATTTACTTAAAATAAGTGTATTTGTCATTGATTTGAGCAGGTAAAAAAGACTATTTGCCAATGGAATAAGATTTTTGCACTTAAAATAGGAACAACTCATCTCCATCATCTTATTTCAAGTGCAGGATGTCTAATTATCTTATTTTAGGGGTCAAAAAACTCATTCCATTGGCAGATAATCTTATTTACCTGCCCAAATCAAGGATAAATACACTAACTTTAAGAACATTTTACTTATTTTAAGTTCTGTTTTTGCAGTGTAATGTGACAACCTGGCACATTCAACAATTCTTTGTAACATTTTACACATAAAATATACTTTTGGCTGTTATATTGCGTTTCTGCCCGTAGATCTCCCTAAAACTTCACATTAGAACATTGAATGCACCAAGGAGGAATGATTACAAAACAAAAAAGTCCCACAATAAGTCTGATGGCTGCAGGAGACTGACTATAATTTGGAATAAGCTCACCACCAAGACTCCACCAAAGTAAATTCAATGCATTTCAGTTTATTCACACAGCATCAATTCACAATACATCACCTTGAGGCACTTTACAAAGACAATTCTAATTCCATCTAAGTAAACCCAGCAGATTGCATTGAGTCATTGACTTGCAGCATACACTCCTCCTGCATGAGCATGTAGCGACAGTGGACAATCGTTGACTTTGCAAAATATGTTATGAGCAAACACCAGCTTATAACCAAAGATGGTACCTTTTAAAAAGAGAAACTACGAATAAAAAGCCACCTACCTCATGGTATAGAGCAGCGTTCCATTCTCCATGATCCTCAGAAGCTTGTTGGGCATGGTCATGTTGTGGGCCACAGATTTCTTGCCATTATGAAAGAAGGTGTCAGGGGTCCAAATCTTACTGGCCATCAGGTTGTTGAGAGGAAGGGTGTTCATTGGCCCGTGGAACTTCAGTCGTTCGTCTAACCAGCTCTGACGGAAGAAGACATCCACTGTGTATTCCTGAAATAAAGGCAGAGCAGACAATTAGGTGTTACTGAGGCCCAGTGTTCTAAGAGGGAAGCCAGAGGAGCACCTGCACGATTAAACCGTTTAATGGAAGCAGTAACATGTCAATTCAATCCCAACCCAAAGGTTTTATTTAAATATTTTGAAACCAATAAATGACTTGAGTGATGAGAAAACGAAGAAACCAATCTTTCAACACAGAAGTACCATCTACCGGTCCAACAGAAGCGTTTCGTTGGATGAATAAAGTATATATTTCTTCTTTTATAAAAACTAGTTTCAAGATTCAGCAGCATAAGGAAATTCAAAGCATTTTTTTAAATAAATGGATGTTATCTCAGATGTTGAATGGACTGTAAAACCTACCAAAATTTATAGAAGGTCCCCATTGCCTACAACACAAATTCACCTAAAGTTAGAGGAAAGAACAAACTAAACATTGATCTTAATTGATAATGTCCCTCCTGTCCGGTTCTGTCCGCAGATTGAGCTTTTTGTGGGATCACAGCTTGGCCCAGAGTGACACCTGGGTGGCCAAAGCCACATCTGTCAGTGTCAGATCCAGCTGTTGCCTGAGGCGAGTGCCATCCCAGGTTTGCATCAAAATCACAGAGACCTTCCCCTCCATCTGAGTGGAAGCACCTCCAGTTCGCTCTGTTTCCCCCTATTACTCCACAGTACTCCAGAGCAGGAACTAACTTGCTTTTTGAATGAAGAGTTTGTCAGATCCGGCTGTCAGCTTTGGAGACTATCTCCTGTTCAAGATTGTCCCCAAAATCAGAGTTCATACATGGGGACAACTCTTTCGGGGGGATTTTTGCACACCAGCTCCCATTTCGAATCGTTGCTTTCTGTTTATGAAGATTGCGGTTCTCATAAAAGTCTTGACGTTTTCTTCCATACGTGATCTTGCAACCTTAGTTCTGCATTTTGTTTTTTTAGAATCCGCCTGACATAATGCTCCACATGTCGTAGGACAAAAGTGAACGCATAAATACATTACTACATCGCTGACAAGATCTGTTATCTTCAGATAAACAAGATATTTTATTCTAAACCCTGTGCAAGCAAATCAAATACTGAATGCGTTTTTTTTTCTTAGATATGATTGGGCATGCTCCCGATTTGTGCACTGAGAGGATAAAATATCCTGGGACCACAAAGCTCTCGTCTTTCCACATTGTAAATATTCCTTTAACTTGCATTATTTTTCCATGAAGCCATGTAATTAGCCAAGACATCCCCATGTCACTTGGACAATGCAGCGATTTCCTGCTTAGCTTTCCGAAGCAACTCTGCATGTCAGCTTTTCGAAATAGCGCAAATAAACCAGCAAAGACAAACATCCACAAACAATCATGCAGAAAAATCAGCGGGGGAGCATCCAATCTGAAGGATGTGTATCAGAGCGCAGCTATCAGAGACACAGAGAGGAAATACACACAGTGCTGGAGTGCAATTATCTGCTGCAATTTTGATGGAGACATGGGCATGTATTAAATATGAGACACTCTCTCTTCTTCCTTTGAAGGTGCAGTCTAGATCACAGCCTCTTCCATCTTTTTGTGCTCTGTGTCACTTAAATATTTGAGGAGAGACAGGTGGTTTTGGTGAATGGGCTCAGATTGTAGTGGGAAGCAAAAAGAAAGGCTTTTAAGGCAGGGGGAGCGCTTTTATGCATTTCATGTGAAGACATTGAGCTGTAGAGTGAAGGGTCTCCCAGACTTGAAGCCGGTGATTCACTATTAACCTTTAACAATAACTCCAAACCATGTTATCAGGACCTAATAAAAAAAGAAGAAAAGTATTTTAATTCCCTGTTAGAATCTGGAACTAAGATACTTTGTGTCTTCATTTATCAATTTAATTTCACTTGATTAAATACACCCATTGCTACATTTTGTTCCAGAATTTTTTTTCAAAATGTCGGCATTAGGATAAATCTGTATCTTTGAAATTTTAAATCTTTGAAGAACAAAGATGTTCAGAGGATTTTAAAGCACAGGAGAGTATATCACAAAACCATCTGTGAAATCTGAAGGAAATGCTGTTCTCCCAACTGGAAACAAATCCCTGTGTTTGTGTCAGGCTTTGCGGAAACCATAACACAGTAGGCTTCCAGCTGGTAAACGATGATGACCATCCATAAATTAATATATGAAAGATCACCAGCTCTGTATCAGAGCTGGAGGGAGGTGGATGATCAGGCATCATTTTAATAACACACTCTAACCTTTGCCATGTCATCGCTCTGCTGATTGGATTGGATAGGTTTCCAATGGCAACAAGACCAGCAATACAGGCAGTTACCTCTCTCTCTGTCTGTCTTTCAGTCTGAAAGATTTTATCTGAATGTGTGTAATCAAATCCAAACTGGCTCAGGAAGGCTGGTGTGAGATTTATAATGGATTATTTGGACCACAAGCAAGATTTCTAGACAAACAGCAGCACATGTTGGTTCAAAACATGAGTATTCTAGGATACAGCTATTCTTTATGGACAGCATCACAGATTAAATAAATAGTTTGCTTAGATAGTTAATTCTATATGAGCACGCTGTTTATTTTTATACTTGTGAGTCTTTTTGGTTCTAACTGATGCTGTGAGTGATGATTAATAGTCAAAAATTGAGGGAAAAGCCTTTTTTTTCGCTGTTAGGTCAAGCTGACTCCCAATTTCAAAGACTCTCAGACATGCATTTATTTTAAAAGGTCTGTTTCCCAAGAGGGCTGCAGAGTGCTGCAGTTGGGAGCACATCGCCTTGCAGCAAGAAGGTCCTGGGTTTAAAACCTAGGGTCCCTGAAGTTTGCATGTTTTCTCCCGGTACTTCGGCTTTCTTCCACATTCCAAAATCACCTGTTAATTAATAAAATCCTTTCCAAATTGCCCTTAGCTGAGTGTGTGCATGGTTGTTTGGTTGTGTTGCTTTGTGATGGACTGGCAACTTGTCTAAGGTGTATCCCACGTTTCACCCAATCACCGCCTGCGATAAGCACCTGCAACCCTGCATGGATAAGTGGGTATAAACAAGAATGGATGTTTTCTGAGAATGTCATACTAGGACACTGTAGAAAGAAAGCTTTTGGGAAAAGAAGTGTTGTTTTATTTTTGTGGCTCTAGTGGTCTTTTTATTTAACAGTTGCCAAACAGAAAAACAGGTGAGGAGAGAAGGGGAATGACATCCGGCCATGGTCTCCGGGTTGGGACCCTAATCTGTGACAACCTTATCAAGTTCTTAGGCCTCCGAAGTGTTTTTGAAAAAAAAAAAAAAAACATAATCAATATTAGAACCTTGTGCAGATGCCATACCTTTACAATGATTTTTTTAACAGACTAATTTACCCATATCATTTAATAGAGTGATGGCTTTTTCTAAATTCGTTTTCACATATAGTGTAATCTTTGTGCCAAGTAATTGGTCTATTTATAAAAGTTTGGAAGTTCCAATCCTCATAGACTTTTAGTCTTTTGTAAAGTTTTTAAACTTATGCGTGGAGATGTCCATAAAAACTTTAATATGACAGAATCAAAGCTTTTGAAACAGGTCTGGGTGGTTTAACAGGGATAATAGAGAACATATAGCTTGTTTTACTGAGAACCAACTGCAGACACGTCCATGACTGTGAAAGGGAGCATTATCCATCGGGTGGATGCAGTCTTCTTCTATTAATTTGAGTAATGGGATATAATTTAAAGTGTCAGCTCATTCAGCCTACTCAAAATATTGATGCCCAGGTTCCTGATGTCTCCAGTCTGTAAGGGAATGATTGGATATAGATGAATATTAAAGGAGATAGGTAGGGCCTCTGATTTTTTCCATTTGACGTAGTAGTGTGAAATTGTTGAAACCCATTAATTAGAGTTATTGTCTCTCTAAGAGAGATACATCCTCCGCAAATAAACAAAACTTATATCATAAATATTTTACTTTGATAGCTTTGCTCATTGCGGATTCTCTTAAAAACCAACCAATCTAAGTTGTGGGGGGAAGCTGTTCCCGTGGTTCAGGAGCCACAGACTGAGAGGCCCTGTCCTCCTTGTTAAGGCTACAAGCAGCAGAGTAGTTAGGTAAAAGCTGACACAAATAATCAGAAGCAGAATGCCATGACACAAATGCACTGATAATGCTCTCTAGATCTGCTCTGGGATGTTTCCTAAATGAAAGAAAAGAGAACAAGAAAAAGACGCGATGTGTGAGTAAGAACCTTATGAGTAGTCCAAGATTTTTTTTTTTTACATTTGATGTGGTTGCTAGACGAAAAGATTTGATTTTAGAATGCAAGTGAATAGGAGCCATTATCAACGTGTCTGTCTCTTTTTGCGTTTAAAGCCAGAAGATTGCTGGAGAGCCAATCGCTGATCCAACATAAACATTGGAAGAGGGTGGACAGCCCGTCAAGCAGGTGTGATTTAAAAGATACACTGCTAATCAAAACAACAGTTGAAAAATTGCAAGAATGTCATGAGTAGGGGTTGTTTGTGTTTTTGGACTGATCGATCACTTCCTGTTTCCGTTCCCATCTCAGCCACCACCCACTCTCCATAATCAGCGTCACCTGCTGCCAATAATAATCATCAGGTCATTCCACCTGGTACTCCACCTACTTATACCTGCTTCACTCAATGACTCCCTGCCAGAACGTCTCTTCTCTTCTCGCTGCCTGCGTGTGTGTTCCCCAGTCTTTGTGTCGCTCAGCCTGCTTATCCTGTGGCCCTGTTCTCGCCCTGCCCTCACTAGTCTGCCTCACTAGTGCTTGTGTTCACCGCTTGCGTCAAGGTGTTTCCTGTGGAAACACTGCATCTGGTTATCTGCCTGCTTCTGTCAAATATCACGTGGTTAGGGGCGGATCTGCAGCTCTGAATTGAAGCTATAGTTAACAGGATTTTGCATGTTATGAGTGTGAACCTCTTTTGTCCGACAGCATTGAATGCAGCATGAGGTGACCTGACACCGGCTCGGTGTAGGTCTGAGTGGAGGGAAGCGAGAGGGGAGCCAGTGTCGTATGAAATGCATGCCCTGCCATCGCTCAATGTAACAGCATATCGATGAAGAAAGCGGGTTTGCTTCTTTGGGCACGTCATCGCCGATATAAACCAGGCTGAAGTTAGCAGTAAAAGCTGAATGCTGACCCAGAATCAGCTGATTAAGTAAATTACAGTCATCAATTATTCATCCTGCATGATGTGAGGTGGAGGTTTATTCTAATGAGCATCACCAAGGTCATCATGAAGGACAGAGAGCAGAGGGACGATCACCTGAGCTACAGGTCAACTTGAGCTCTGGCAAAGATAGACACCAATAGGAACCCTCTCTGAGAGCTTCCGGCTGGATTTGCATCGAAATGTGTAAAAATATCTGGTGCTTGTATCAGTGAAAATCACAACATTCATTCCAAAAGTAGCTAAATGCATGAAAA
Source organism: Fundulus heteroclitus (assembly GCF_011125445.2). Classification (NCBI taxonomy): domain Eukaryota; kingdom Metazoa; phylum Chordata; class Actinopteri; order Cyprinodontiformes; family Fundulidae; genus Fundulus; species Fundulus heteroclitus. The sequence continues at coordinate 8,598,887 of NC_046379.1, read as the reverse complement.
GGTTCTTTAGATCACCACATTGATTTTGATTGCTGCAGCAGGTCCGATTCTACAGTACATGTAAACAGAAAAGGTGTTGCTCAATAAACCAGGAAAATATAACGCATCTACACAGTAAGCTCAGCAGTAAGCCTCCGTCTTCTCTGCCATGTTATGTGTTCTGATTCAAAACATTTAGCTTTGGTTTGTTTATAGATGCAATATTAAGAAAAAAACGATAGCAATTACTCCCAAATGTATCATTTATGAGTCAAGTGTTTTGTTTTTCTAAATAATATGTGTAGGCTAATTTTCAAACCCAAAAGGTTAACATTATTTTCTCTATGGATAGTGTGGTAAATATTTAAATGCAGTAAGTATTGCACTAATCACATGCTCTGTGACAGTGTGGTAAAATGTTTTCCTTAAGAGATCAATGAGTAAAAAATGTAATGTAAAATTAACCAAAATAATTCTCATTTTCACCTGGAATGAAAGTAACGTTCCCTTTAAACAATCGGTCCTCTCCATCAAAATTGTCTTAATCAGATGGTTGAAATAACTCCTTTCAACCAGGAAGTTTGACGTGGAAATGCTTCGCTGCAGTGTTTAGCCCGTGTTTACTTCCTGGTTCTCCTCAGAAAAAAGTAGTATAGCTGAAGCTAATTTTATTAGCTTTTTAATAATTTTATTAAGTATACTTAAGTATAAGCTTAAGTCGTGGTAATGATATACTTAATATTAGACTTCTGTTTATACTTTTAAGTATACTTTACTATACTATTGTTAAGTATATAAAAGATAGTTTATAAAAAGTAAACTTTAAGTACACTGCATCATTTTAAGTATGAAATAGGTATATTTGTGTACACTTGAATAACTTGTTTTTGCTAAGGGTCCTGAGCCAATCACATGACAGATCCCTGGTTTCCAAAACAGAGCATAGCATTTGGTACAATATCATAGCAAAAAGCAGCAGCCTGCAAACATGGAAGCCAGTAAGAGAAGCAGACTGGAAATAGAGCAGAATACACCAGCATACTGTATACCTATCCCCATGTAACTGTTGTTCAAATTTGAAACACTAGGTTTCATTTTTCCTTATTGCTCCTGTATTTTGATAAAATAGAGCAGTAATAGCAGTGCTGTACAGGTCTGTACATTAACTAGAAGACAAATAGAACTTTGTACAGCAGAACCCATACACTACACAGATATTTTCTTATATATATATATATATATATATATATATATATATATATATATATATATATATATATATATAAACAATGTTACCACCCCTGGAAAAAAAAATCTATTTTTTCTAGAGCCGCCCCTGCACCTGGTCAAGCCTGTCTCTGCCTACATCATCTGGACATCTGCCTGCTTCTACAATCTGCACCCTTTTAACCTGCTTCAATCACCAGCCTTTCTTGCCTGCCTGTTATCTTCATCATTTTCAATAACTATTTTAAGAAAAAACTATAACTCTGTGTCCCGCTTGAATTTTGGGCTCCCAGCGTACACAAGCACTACACAAGAATTTGCATTATTGGATGTTAAGAAGTGTCTAGGTAGAGCGTAACAATGCTAAAAGAAGTTGAAGGGACAGAAAAAAGGTCTGAGCAGGCAATTTATCAAAAACAACAATTTAATAATATAAGCTGTTCATCTGTACAATTCTCCTCCAAACATAAAACAAAGTCTCAAAAAAGGGCTCAGTAATGGGTAGCTCCACCGTTCTTGTTGACCACTTCAGTCCATCAGACATGCTTAATGTGTAATGCAGCAGATAGTCAGAGTATCCGGCAAGTCAGCCAGGCGCAATGTTGCACTTATAAGGTTTATTACTTTAAAAAAATAACACACATAAACAAAAATCTAAGGCTGGCAGAATAGAGTCCATGGGAGAGCAGGGGAACACAAGTGCTGAAAGCTGGGTGCTTTCAGCAGGAAAATTTGGCTGAACAGGCAGGAGACAGCGAGCAGGTCCAACAGACAAACTGGGGTAATGCACGGAGGAGGCAGGCAGCAATCTGGCAGAAAGATCCAGAGGGCAGGGCAGGAATCGTGGTCGGGACTCAGGACACAGTCCAAGGCCGTGTCCTGAGTTAGAGAGCCATTGAGGTTCCCAGTGAAGGCAAAGCAAACAGGAAATCCGAGACGAGAAAGACTTGGTCAAAACAGGCGATGCAAACAAAAACGCAGAAACTCTACTCACTCAAGGCTTGCAGACAATCTGGCAACTCAAGGCAGTGAGAAGCAAGTATTTAAAGGTAGGGAAACAGCCGGAATGAGTGAAGGTAATCAGGAGCAATGGCAGGTGAATCTGCTCACTCTAATTAACGGAGAGGATCAGCACAGTAAACAACCAGCCAACCCCCCCAAATAAACTGATGATAGCTAGAATGCACGACTCAATGGGATTTAGATCAGGGGAACATGCAGGACAAAAGACTGATGTTATTATCAAAGTCCTTTGACAGATGGACATTGTGAATTGCAGCATATTCCAGTTGAAAAACCCAGTCATTACCACACAGATGAGAGTCCCTCAGTCACGAGGGACGCCCGCTGCAACCAGCAATTTATTCAGAATTGCTGGTTTTACTGCATGACGTACTTTAAGAAAGTATTTGACCGCTAACAGATGTCTTATGTGTTTTACCTCTCATATGATATAAAAATTCAAAGGTAGGAAAGTTATCCAAACCAACATGGACCCTTGTGAAAAAGCAATTACCAATTGGACCACTCTTGTTGGCAACAACTCATGTCAAGCAATCTCGGGCAATTCCTGCCAGTGATTCATTTACATTGCTGCTTATCTGACTATTTTGTGTGATTAGGTTCAACAGCATCTTCATTTGGAACAATTGGTTGACTCATTGTGCTTTGGACCGTCGCTCTGCTGCAAAAACCCAAACTTGCTTGAGCTTCAGCTCACAAATTGATGGCTGGACACCCTCCATATCTCTTCTTTTAACCCATAGCTAAATATTTGACAACAGGGTTGTGAAGGTCCCGAAGAAGCAAATTAGTATCAGACCATTACACTATCACTACCCTGTTTGATAATTAGGATTATGTTTTCCTCTGAAATGCTGTAATAGTTTAATGCCAGATGTAATAGGACACACACTTTCTAAACAGTTGTCTTCTGGTTCCTAGAGTCACTAAAAGTAGAATGGGAGGCAGATCCTTTAGCTATCAGGCTCCTCTCCTGTGGAACTAACTCCCGGTTTTGGTCCGTCAGACACCCTGTCTACTTTTAAGACTAATTTTAAAACCTTCCTTTTTGACAAAGCTTATAGTTAGAGTGGCTCATGTTACCCTGAGCTATCTCTATAGTTATGCTGCTATAGGCTTAGGTTACTGGAGGACATCAGGGTCTATTTTTCTCACTCTACTGATTTCTACTGTTCTCTAGTTTTGCATTGCATTGCATTGAAATGACTGTTGTCATTTCAGCTTTTAACTTTTTGCTCTCTCTCTTTTTTCTTCATAGTAGGTACACCTGGTCTGACGTTCTGTTAACTGAGACATCATCCAGGGAAGACAGATCACCCGCTATTACCTAATGTAGAACAGATTCCTGGATCAATGTGTGCTTATGTGTTTTTTTTGTCTGTCTTGTTGTGTCTTCTGTAACTCCCAGTCGATCAAGGCAGATGACTGTTCATACTGAGCCCGGTTCTGCTGGAGGTTTTCCTTCCCGTTGATGGGAAGTTTTTTTCCCCGCTGTCGCTTCATGCTTGCTCAGTATGAGGGATTGCTGCAAAGCCATGGACAATGGAGACGACTCTCCCTGTAGCTCTACGCTTCTCCAGGAGTGAATGCTGCTTGTCGGGACTTTGAAGCAATCAACTGGTTCCCTTATATAGGAAATGTTTGACCAATCTGTATAATATGATTGAATTTGACTTTGTAAAGTGCCTTGAGATGACATGTTTAATGAATTGGCGCTATATAAATAAAATTGAATTGAATTGAATTGGGCTCACAGAATGTTGTCTCCCATTCATCAAAACCCAACTTTATGCCCCCAAGATTTTTGTGACAAGACTTTGTGTTCTCTTTGGTTAGCATTGGTTCTGTCCTTGGAACTCTGCCATGGATGCCATTTTAGTCAGTCCTTTTCTCATTGTTAAACCACGAATACCAACTTTAACTGAGGCAAGCAACGGCTGTAAGGCTTTAGATGTCCTTGGTTATTTTATGACCTCCAGGAAGAGCCACAATTAGCAGCATTTTATACCATCTTATAGAGTAGGCATAAACAGTGCATTTTACATTGTCCTTTTTAACAAGACTGGCATGTGGTAGCAGTATATCAAACAAAAAATGGTTATTTAAAAACATTTGGAGAATGCTGTATTTAACAGGACAATAAAAGCGTTGACTTGCCATATCTGTGTCAGAGACTGGTCCAAAACTGGTCACATAGACATTTGTCTTTACTTCTGTCACTCGGTCTGAAAGAGGAAAAAATAAACTGTCAGAAAACATTTCTGTGCAACAAAATAAAACCTCTTAGGTGTTATACAGTCAAACATCTAGAACATATTGAAATCTCCAGAGTTTTCATCCATCAGAACCTCTTGTACTGCTTTATGAGTCAAAATCTCAAAGGCAAATGCTGGAGCAGAGATCCCCAGACCTCCTAAATCCAAAACTCGTGAAGTTACACAAAATATATGGTCTAAAGCGTTCTCCGAGTCGACAAAAAACTCACCTATGAGAACAAATGAAAAACACTCTCATGAACTCTCACATTTCCTTGAAAGAGTAAAGTCCTCCTCAGCTGAGGACAGCATTGTTCCTCCTAAACCTGAGGTAAGACTCAACAGATTCTCCTTTCCATTTTCACTAGATTGATCTTGTCGCTTTTATAAACCAGTATGGCATTTTATTAAAAACCACAACCCTGTCAGGAGAAATTACAGGTGCTAAAATTAAATGAAGCATTTAATGATTACCGCATGTGAAGAGTTTTATTATTGCAATCTGCCATCGATCGTGCTGAAGGTGGACAGCTGCTAGTCTGATTAGAGGGTAACAGGGTAACAGACTCAAACCGCTTACTCTGAAGAAAATCTGATCATAGGTCCAATCACTTTGATGTTTGCACAGAATTTACTGTGTAGATGTTGAAACTCTCAATGCTTAATACAGTCTTTGCATATTTTAATTTTATTTATTTATTTGCAGAATAATGTTACTGTCATACAGTGTTTAGCTAGGTTATCCATACCCCTCAAACCTGTTTCAGATTTTGTCATGTTAAAACCAGTAACTCCGGTGTATTACACTAGGATAATATACAATTGACAAATTTTAAATTGGAAGCATAATTTGCTCTATTTTTTACCAAAAAAATGTAAAAAGTGGTGTGCACATGAGATTTTGAGCATGTTCTATTATACCCCAAACAAAAATCCAGTGTAAAGGATTTTCAGGCAAAAGTCACCTAATTGGTAACTAAAGTCCACTTGTGTAGGACTTAATCTCAGTATAAATCCAGCTGTTCTATGAAGGCCTAAACACAACAGAAAATGGGAAATGGTTTAAAGCAGGACAATGTTATAAAACATAATCCCAAGCTTTGGACTTCAGCGGACATGTGCATGAAACTCCTGATGTTTCCAGACTTCGCCGCTGTCATTGGTCTGATGTAGGATGGTTATGGGACAGGAGTTTGACTGGCTGATCCACTACTGTGGTGAGAGCCACCTGGACCTTAGCCCACTAAAGACTGTGGAGACGATGGTGAACTCCTGGAGAACCTCCCCCACCTTGCATCCCCCTCAACATCCTCATCAGCACTGTGTCTGCTGTAGATCACTTCTGGTTCCTGAAACCGCCTTCTCTCTGGACCTGAAATGCTCCTCACGCATAGACACTGTGTAGAAGAAGGCCCAACAGAGCCTGGGCTTCCTGCAGCAACTCAATAATTACAGCCTTCCACAGGAGCTGCTGGTCATCTTCTACACTGCCAATAAACTGTCCTGCATCTGTCCATCACCATGTGATGTGGCTAATGAACAGAACAGGACAGGTCCATCCTGCAGTGAACAATTAGGTCTACAGAGAACACCATTGGGGCTTACTTTACTTTCATCCAGGACCTTTGTAGGTCTAGGGTCAGGAAAAAATGCAGGTAACATCGCTGGTGACCCCAAACAACCTGAGCATAAACTACTTAGACTTTTACTTTCAGGTCAGCACTGCAGAGCACTTTTTACTAAAACTAGTCCTATACAGAGAATGTTTCTTCTCCAACGCTGTTAATCTGACATAATAGCGCACCAAGATCGATGTCATGCATATTTCCATCAATCCAACCATGATTTCGTTTTTCGTAGAAATGTGTATGTACTGTATACATTTTTATCATTTCTATTTTTCTTTTTGTGCGTGAGAGGTTATGTAATTAAAATGTGTTGATTGAGAACATAGAGGAGCAAAAGTCAAATCCTTGGTCACTGCATGAATGTTGATACTTATATGTGTTGTCACTATGTTCTAGGTCCGTCTAGAAAAATAGATTTTAGATCTCAAAGCTGATTCTGACATTTCACAAGGCTCAGTTCAATCTAACCACCCAAAAAACAAGAAAAAAACACAGCATGGCACAGCTATAACCCACCAAAACTACCATAACCCATCGTTATACCTCCCGTTTTTTCTGTCTTCTTTATGCATGTTTGCAGCGCATCAAGGCTTAGGCATCGACTCAGGCAGAAACTGTTCAAGCCAAATAATCTCAATCATTCCTGGCACTGGAGTCCACCAACCTCAGTGGATGCGTTTTATTAACGACGCAGATTGCCTCATTTGCAACCCTGACATATTTTCTCACTGAGCAAATCATTCAGATTTCAGATACAATGTTGTCTTTGGAGAGCTGTAATTGCTGACAGGATCATAAAGGCATTCTCTGACAGTGTCAAAGATCCTCACATTGTGGAGCAAAGCAGGATGAACAGAAGTGCGCTCCTCCACCACACAACAGACATCCTCTTGTAATTTGAAATTTCCTCCAAAATATAAAAGCCCCTTTCTTGACTGACAGCAATAAATTCAAAATACTGTTTCCGATTTGTATAACAAATTACCTTTTAGTATCAGTGTGTTTGAATGTTTAGTGTTATTCTTGGGAGATGTTTTTTGAAAGTTAGAAGCAGTCCAATATTGCTGATAAAGCAGCACTCAGCATTTTCCAAATCATTCTTAAGTTTTAATTCAGCCAAAATGTGCAAATAAACAGAAAATAGCTCAATTGAAAATGCTGCACCATGGGTGAAGTTTAATTATTGCAGCTGTACATGGGGTGAATAACCATTTCACCCTAGAAAAACCTTTGTTCAAACCAATCATTAAATCTTTGAAACCAAGGAGTGGGTGCAAAAAAATAAAAATAAAACATTTATTGAGGATTTTCTGTAATCCATACAGGGTCAACGTTACACTTGCAGGGTCACATAAAGGCATACACCCTCACTGATATATTACTACATATCCTTTACAAAGTTCCACATGGGCCACAAGAAATTTGTCGGCATCAACAAACAAGTTGTGTGAATCTTTCTACAAATTGTCAACAGGGTGTAGACTGAGGCTGTGGAAGGCCATTCCAGCAGCTTCATGTTAGCCTACTTTTCCCATTTATTTTCTTTTTCAAGTTCATATGTTTCCTTAGAGTTTAAAAGAAGGCTCTGCATCAACAATTAATCCCAGGTACTTGTAACTGGTTAAAGTTCATCTTAACATTTGATCTCCAAATTATGGGTGAGTTTTGGTTTCTATTACAGAAACAAGTCAAGGTTCTCCCTCAGAGCAAGAAAGCTTCTGATAGCAGACATTTTTAAGCCTGTACTTGATCATGGTGATGTGTAAATGTGAGCCTCGACCATTTGACTAAGGCCCTTGACTCCGGTGCCCCACTGTGCTCTGAGATTTATCTCTGGTTGAAGCCGCCTCACCCGGCACTGTGAACTGTATGCTAATGCTAGCACGCCTTATTTGAATGCAAGGTGGCATAGAAAATGGATGACAGCGGTTTGCAATAGTTTCATTGGTTCCTACCTATTTATGCTTATGATCAAAGTAGATTTTCTATTTCTCTGCTCCCCGTGTTTGAACTGAATGTGAAAGAAAGCTTTCAGTTTTTCTGGCCCCGCTGCTTGGAACACTCTCCAATCTGAACTGAAACGGTCACAACTGGTTTCAGTGAAAACCTTCCGCTCTATCTCAAGAAACTAACAATGGAAATCCTTTTAGCAGTTCCTGTGTTTTAAAACTTAAACCATTACAGTTTTAAATTGTATGTTCTTACAGCAACAAGAACTCTTGCATTTTATTCCTAAAATCAGGAATCAAGAGACAGATACCAGCTCAGAATGCACACAGATAACATATAACACACAACATATTTCCACGCTTCAATGATACACTCATGCCCGCAGCAAATACTGTGCAATAATCTTAAGCCTTCATTTACAGAACTGTGCAATTAGACATTCCCTGAGAAATTAGCGTGCAAATAGGCATTATTACGATTGTAACATGTAACAAAAACCTCTCAGCGCAGGGCGATAGACCTTACAGCTTTTGGAAATAAACTGCTTTTGAATCTATTAGTTTTTGATTTAATGGTTCTGAAGTGTTTACCTGGGGGAAGAGGAATAAACAATACATTGTTATGGTGGGTGGGGTCGTAGGCATTGCATCTGGCCCTTGTCTGTCGTTTGCACTTTACATATTTTAATGGTTGTTTAGTTATTTTTCTGCTATTCTTTATTTGACAGGTGTGCCAGCAGTTTCCAATTCATTGCAGATAACGTAGACTTAGACGTAAACAACTTTATTGTCATTTTGTATGTACAGAGTGCATACAGAACGAAATTCCGTTGCCTACAGCTTACGACAGTGTAATGGGATTTCAGGTGGAATAAGGCAACGTTACAATACAATACAAATTGCAGCAGTGATCAGATGTAACAGTGAAGGAGAAAAACAGTGTGCAAGAACAGTGTGTAGAGAATGTTCAGATAAGATAAATATTTGTTCTCATTGTACCAACACACAAAGGGCCATTAAATTGCATGGACAGAACAAAAAACCGTGAGAGTAATTAGTGAGTGTGATGCACTGAATCCTAAAAGATAGCAGCACCAGTGGATAAGACATGCAAAACAGAATTGGTCCACCCAATTTGCATGAGTAAATTGTGTGTACTACTAACTGTTTAGGATCTGCTGTAAAAGAAAGAGGAAGACCGAATCCTTAATATAATCTCTCCAGACACCAAAGACACACAAAACTATTTTTAATAAATAGAGAACTTCTGCTATTTAATTTTTCTTGGAGATAATTTTTTTTTTTTACAGAAATATTTTTTTATTTGTCAGAAGAAGTTCTGGATAACAGAAGTAATTTTTTTTTTTTGTTTTTTTTTTTTTTAACAAATATTACATCTTAGTTTAATAGGAAAATATTACAGTTGACAAATCATATATATCCCTGTTTATAATTATTCTACCGGTTTGTGTTCTAGATCTGCCAGGGGTTTACCCCACCTCTCCCCCACTGACCGCTGCAGATAGGCACCAGCCACCTGAACCTGCATGGTAGAAAATATGGATGGATGGTGGAAATAACATTATAACAATATAATTTATAGTGCTCTTTAAATTTATCAAAGTGCTACAAACAAAAGTAAAAAAAAATTAACAGATAAAAAAACTAAACCTCGAAAAGCTGAATAGCTCTGTCAGCCGTCAGCTCCTCCCTGAGCTTCCTCTGAGACTAGGAAGAAGACATATGGTCAAACTTACAGCGAGATGCATCTCTAAACAGCTGGATTTACCCATCAACGCTCCACAACAGCCACTTGAGCCAAAATATTGCACACAAAGGAAGCCCCGAAATAATTTTATACAAAATAACTGTGCTTCAATCACAAGCCTGCATGGATAAGTCGGTATGGATTATGGATGGATAGTTACAGAGCCTGTGTTGGAACAATGACAGAGGGAGTTATGGATGACTTGTAGAGCCGCTGTTCTAACATGACCTCATGTTCTCGAATAACAGGGACAATCCCCGTTTGTAACAATTAGTCTTCGTTTAAAATGTGCCCATATCACCATTTTATGAATGAGAACTAGGCTTAGGATCAGATATGGTATGTTTCGCTGTGGTTTAATTGCATGTAAGTCTGCTGACCCATGTAAGGTGCATAGAAAAAGGCTGTAACAAAAACTATATACAAAATAAAAACACTGTGGTTAAATATTACAGCCAGAAAAATAACAGTTGGCACTCGGGTATTGCACATGGCCCACTTCAAATAAGTGAGGTATTGATTAAAGTTATAGCACTACTGTAAAAACTGCCCCTGAGTCTATTAGCGCGTGGCCTCAGCATCATGTATCTGCGAACCAGGTTCAGCATCTCAAGCACCCGGTATCCTGAGTTATTATAGTCTCTCAGAACACAGCGTGTCCTCTTGAGACAGCAAGTTTTGAAGAGGTCATTGCGTTTATGACCCTCTGTGTGCCATGGTACAGCTTCTGATACCAGATGCACAGTAAGTCAGCACACTCTCAATAGAGCAGCGACAGAAGACAGTCACTAGCTCCCACCTCTGCTTTAGGCTTTTCGGGATTCTCAGAAAGTGGAGACATTGCTACCGATTTTTGCTTTGGTGTTAGGGCTCCACTGAAGGCCTGCATCCATGTGCAAACCCAGGTGCTTTAAGCTGGCCACACTTCCCACACATTAGGCACTGATGGTGATAGGCTGCCGATCAGACTTCCTCCTTCTTAATTCAGGAAACATTCCTTTGGGTCTTAGAGGCATTAATGCCCAAGTTGTTATCAGCACACCATCCCACCAACCTGATGACCTCTCTCATATATGCTGTCTCGTCACCACCAGAGATGAGCCCAAACACAGTGCTATCGTCAGCAAGCTTGATGATGGCATTGTCAAAGTGGTTGCTGACGCAGTCATATGTCTAGAGAGTGTGCAGGACAGGGCAGAGTACACAACCCTCTGCCTAAACCAAGTTAGTGTTAAGACTGAAGGTTGTGGAAAGATGGGAGCCCACTTTAACTCTTTGAGCCTGGACAAAAAGAAGGTTTCTGATCCTGTAGCAGGTGTTGGAAGGAAGACCAATGTCCAATAGATTTTCTTTCATTCCTTCTGAGAGTATAGTGTTAAAAGCAGAGCTAAGGCCAACAAACAGCAAACTTGCATAGCATTCCTGGTTTTTCAGGTAGGATGTGACATTGGTGTCTTCAGCAAGCCTTATTAGCTCTGTATGCAGGGGGTCAAGGGTGGATGTAAGGCAGGACCTCAGACCAGTTTCTTACAACACTGAGTGTTTCTCAATTTAAATGTGAAAGCTTTCTGGATGGGAAAGCGAAACATCTTCAAACTTCGGTAAAAAAGTCCAGCTGTTTTGTTTTTTAACTTTTTTTGGAATGATCATGACCCGGATGACGGATAATCTTCACCAGCATAATTAAGGCATTGTACGGGGTGTACTTTAACCAAGTATTACAAAAGCTGAGTCTGTATACATATATCTGGCCTTTGAAGGTTAGAAATAATTCACATTAAATTGAGAATTGGTAACCCAATTCTTTTTTTTTATTTTTTTATTATTGGAGTTTCCTGCTTTACGCCTATATGTAGGTTTGGCAGCCTGCATCTTACCTCCAAGACCAGGTCGGAGTCTGTTGTCATACCCATCCAGGAGACTATCCAGGATCTTGGTGAATGTTGCAATATCTTTGGAGTTCTGAGTTGAATTTGAATGTACTCTTGACCTAAATAAGAGAAACAAACATGAACAAAAACACAAAATGGACCTCCTAATCACCTTGTAAACCAATTTTCACCTTCTGACTGCATGGTGGAGAACTCTGATGATCTCTACCTAACATATAATGTTCATGTTATCCCCAATTTGTCACATACAATCTAAGAAAATATTTTATGAGTAAAGATTAACCAAGATTCAAATACTTTGGCTGTTTATGTTGGTCATCATTCATGCTTCAGAAAGGTTTTGGTTTAATCTATGTCTCAGTCATAGAGAAATTAACATTTTCTATAAAAGCAAACAGATATGTTGGGGTTTTCAGTTGCAATTCTTTGCAATACTTTGATATACTGGCTATTTTAACTCAACCATTGCATTTTTACCTAAATATGCCTTATTATCTATTAATAATTGTGCAGTATATTTCCCTCTTTCTGATAAGTTATTATTTTTTTGTTCTACAGCTTAACTTTAAATTAGCTATTTATTCATACTTTTTTAATATGTATATAGGATGTAAGTCTGGTGTGTCCTGTCTGTGTTTTATTTTGCTACTGTCATGCCCACATTTCCCCATTAAGGGATAATAAGGGATCTTCTGACGGAGGAGGCCCTTGGAGGAGTCTCAGTCCTTCATCAGTCAGAACCGTTACCAACCCAAGTCTTCCAAACGTGCAACAAGACATAACAGATTGCTGGACTTTAGATGTGGATAGAACCGGTTAGAAGAGGATAGCTGGGCACTGCACACCTGGAAGCAGACCAGGCTCTTCTGTATTCAATATTAGGGTCATATCTTTTTGAAGTGATATGTGTTGCTCTTGGCTGGTGCATTACATTTAGTGGTTTTCTGGTGAAAACTAATAGTCATTTGTTTATTTCTTTTCTTGTCTTTTGTATATTTTACCCATCAACTATGACTACTTGACTAGTTGATTTTGTTGGTTTTAAATAGAGTTGCGCCGATATCACGCTAAAATGGTGGTATCGGTATCGGCGAGTACCAACAAATAGGTCACAGATACCATTTTGATGTTTGTATGTCCCTTGAACGCAGCCTTCTCTCTCCCGACACTCACTAGTTCTACTGGATTCACTTTGTATTAGTCTTTTTCCTGCTTTAATAAGGTAGCAGCTTGACAAAGCCACGATAGCAATTATTTTACATCCAAGTAGTATGCAGTTCTTCATATATACACACACACACATAAATTTCAAAGTAATGGTATCGATATGGTATCGTATCAGCCGATACTGCACAGCCAGGTATCGGGTATCGGTATCGGGGCCAAAAAACGGCATCGGCGCAACACTAGTTTTAAATGGTAAAAGCCTGTGACCTTCTCAAGCTGGGACCTTTTGGTCACATTTATGGAGTTGCATTAAAAAAAACTTACACAGATCCAACGAAATGACACCTTTAGATTTCTTTGAACGCAGCATATTCTGGATATCTAACATATTGTGGTCTACAAACGTGCATTTACTACTGCCGAGTGCCTCAGTGAAAACACTCCTAAAGACCTTGCTCTCTGAAAGCATGGACGAAAACAGGTCAAAACCATTTTAAAAGATTGCAGCCAGGAACACAGGAAGGAAAACATGATGAAAATAGAGCTGGATCAATGATTCTTGTCAAACTTTGAGAGAGGTTAGTATTATTATTTCATCAAACCATTTTTATTTTCTGAGACTCAGCAAAAAAGCATAACATTTAGCCACACTTGTCCGTTTTGATGTTCCTCCTTAGTCACAATAATACTTGGTTTCTGTTGGTTCTAAAAGACAAAAGTTTATTTTGGAAAAATGACCTTTGATTGAATGCTAATCTATGGAAATGAACTTGTTAATTTTCTCTGTATGAAAAATGTGTGAGTGTGTTTACACAAGATAGAGGATTATGAAAGAAGTTTTTATAGGACTCTGTAAACACTAATTTAACAGCTAAAATGTCAAATGTTCTATTAATTGCTGAAACTGTTGAAGTGAGCGAAAGGTGGATGTCGGCTACAGGATGTGTGTGGAAATACAATGTGACATGTCGTGCACCCTGTGACATTTCACCTGCTGAAAGGGCAAATATTTACACGATGATGATCAGATTTGAGAAATAATTTTTTTGACACACTAAGGCTGCGATTTCCTGATTCAGGAGAAGTGTGATGCACCCAGGCGGAGATTTCACAAAGGAGAGTTTCCATTTAATGGTTATACCTGTTTCATGGCCGTAAATGTTGAAGGAAGGGCGACTTGTTACCCCATCGCATTTTACAGAAGTGCTCATAAATATTGATGGTTAGTGAAAACATTGAAAGCATCAAAAGTCTTTTACAAGATGATGCATTGAGGGGTATCAATAACAGAAATATAGGTGAAAATGATCTAAACTAGCTTATGGCTGCTTTTCTGACTCCAACATTATATTTAAGCCTGTGCAAATGGACTATATTAAACAAAACAGTGTGATCTGAAGCTATAGGGGATGAATGTATATTTCAACAGTGGTGTTTCTGTACTTTAATTACCTCTAAAGTAGGAAACCAAGTCTTAAACCTGATTTCACACATTTAATGTTTGCACCAACAATTTGCAGCATTTAAAAAAAATATATAAAAAGGTGGGTTAAATATAGAACCTTAATTAGAAAGAGCCTTTGAATCACAGGCAGGTTACTTAGCAACCTTAAAAGCCAGTGATGCATATCCATCATCAAAGATAAATTTGTCATATCTAAAATTGAAGTTTTTATCAATTAAACCCACCCACTCCTTTCTCTACCCCCACTTCCTTTTAAAATGTCAAGTCAGGATAGGGTCTAACTGGATTTATAACAACAGACTTAACACAGGTCAGACTCATTTGTTACTTCTAAAGCCATCTTACTGAGATCCCTAGCACTGTGAACGAAGACCCTGCTATGACCTAAAAAACTCTGTCAGAACATAGTCTTCTCATGGAGAGGTCTTTGGACCATATTCTGAATCTACATGTTGAGGAAAGCATAGCTGGGTCTTTTTAAAGGACCCTTAGTGAAAACCTAGTATCAATGTTTGAAAGACCGTCATGAATGTTGCCTCCATATGTATTAAATTCATATATTAATTGTCTCACAAAGTCATCTCTACTCAGAGTGGAAGGGATATTTGAGCCAATACAGCAATAAATTTGTGTGAGTCGGGTGAAAGTACCACAATAAATCTTGCATTGTTCTTGTTCTCCTTTAGTACAGATGTAGCTCCAAATCGAACCAATCTTTATGAGAAAATATTAACAGGGTTTCAGTTTATCACAGGTAAAAAGGGTTAGTTGAGTTTTTGGAAAGATGAGCTGTAAGAAAGAAGTCCTTGGGATGATGTAATGAATGGAAAGCATTAGCAGCAGATAGTCTTCGCACCTTTAAATGGGTTTCTCAACTTTAGCATTTAATGTCCAATGAATTCACAAAATGTATATTTATTCAAAAGCTTGTGATTCGGACGAGAGATGTGCTCCATTCCTTCTGGTGTCATTTTGAGTTAAAATGGAAACATCTTCGGCCAAAACCAAAAGCTGTAGTTGCAATCATTGTTTTGGTTTGGCTATAAATAATTAATAACAAGTACCAAAGGTAATTATTGACAAAAGTTAGTAGAATGTGAGGTGCAGCTTTGTGCCTCCCACTCGTCCCCTCATTAAAGGGGGAATAACCATAGCAACCAGAGGCTTGGCGTGTAGGCTACAGTGTTGGAAACTTGAACTTTGAAAGTAAAGTTAACAGAGGATCCCGTGCCAAATGAACAGCAAACAGGAACTTAAATATGCTGGGCAATAATCATCTAGAAAACAAACAGGTACAAGATACTCAACAGAAATATACGCAGCGGGGAAGGCAGCTAGCGTGGGAAACTAGAAGGGCATGAAACACAGGTAGATTATACACAAAACAAGCACTAACTGAAAGATGCACAATCCAAGGAACCTAAAAACGAACAAATAACCAAACACCTTAGGATTGTGACAGTTTTAAATTCCAAATGGGCGTACGCCTGTGATCAACAAGAGATCCTTTTCGCCCTCACAGTAAAGATAAGTTACTCACTGCCAGTCTCACTAGACATTTGTTTCTAAAGCCTGAAATCAAGAGGGAAAGTAATTTGGACAAATTTGATTTTTTTTTTAAATAAATGGTCTTTAATGTAAAAGCCCTTCTCATTCGTTGGTTTGATTATTTTTAACAGTGCCTATGTCTTAAAGTTACAACATAAATGTACTTGGACTGTTATCTATAATGTGTTATTACTCAAAAAACAATTTTTATCAAAGGAGCAATTCAAAATCTTGTTGGACTTTCTGCACCAAGTTGCCGACACCACCAGCATTTCTACAATAACATTTCAAGTTATTAAAAAATATTATTGTAAAATTTCCTTTAACGTTTACTTGTTTTAGTAAAGCTAACAAATAAGGTCTACAATAATGGGCTGATCTCCATAATTCCTATTCTCTGGAAGTCTTCATGTGCTCACAGATACAGCAAATGTAGGACACAACCAAACCCATTGAGTGCAGGATGAGCGGACATTCTTTGAGCGCTTTTATTTGTGGTTCCTGGAGTTAAACTTCATTTTTTGATGCTCCGAGATTGGAGCGTCGTTTCATGCTGATGTTTTCTAATAAGTCACGGCGCACTGAGCGCACGGAGAGACCGAAGCCCAACCAAATCCAACAGCAATTTAGGAAACCCCGTTTTTCTTTTTTACCTTCATCCTTCACAGCCAACCGGAGGCTCCGACAGAAGCGCTCCTGTGCGCAACATCCATGGAGAAATCCGTTCAGATCAATTAAAAACGCTCGACGGTTTATAAACTTACTGTGTGTGCCACAGAGCGATGAAGCAGACCAGAACAGACAGTGGATGAGAGCTTCTTCCTCTTCTCATGACTGAAGCCTGTACATTAAGACAGATACAACAAAAGCGCATTTAGATCTCTCCAAGACGCTTCATCCCCAGCAACTCCTCAAAACCCCGCGCCGCTCCGGCAGGAACCGAACCCTACCTGAGGCTCGACAGGTGTGCCCGCTGTTGCCAATGGAAACCGAGCTGCGCGCAGAGGAGATGTGCGGAGGTCTGAGTGCGGTCAGAGAGCGTCCATCCTGTCAGACTCTCCTGCAAAGAACCAAAGCTGAGAGCGACAGCTGCGCGGGGAGAGCGGCTCCCTGCCTGTGAGGCGGAGGAAGTCCGTGCGTGCGTGAGAGAGCGCGGCTGCGCACGGTGAACCCACTCCGCTCGCCACAGCGCGTTCGGAATGAAAGAAAACACGGGGAGACGGTTGAGCTTATTCTTTTCAGCAACTATTATCAGAAAATAAGATGGTGAAAAAACAACTATCAGCCTAATACATTTTTTTTACTTTCTTAATGAAGCATCTCCTAATTATACCAATAGACTGGATGGGATATTCTAAAAAGGTCATTTTTTAATCACTAAATCCATCAAATATTGCCCTGATGTTTTCATGTTGAAAGGAGCTCCGAACTCTAACTCCTTACTCATCCAGCATGAGTCATTTTATTAAAATGAAGCACCGTGTAAGTAGTTACTCATCACACAGATGGCTTACATCACATGTCTCTGTCTATCCTGGTTAAATGCTGCAGGTTAAGAGCAACTTTACTCTCATTACTTAAACTTAATGGAGCGTATTTCAGCTGAAAACAAGTTTTTAAAAGATTTGTTTTGGGATTCTGGTGCCTGTCTCCAACAGATGAGAGTCAGGGTTACACCCGCGACAGGTCCTCAGTCCATCACAGAGCAACTGAGACACACACAAACACACAACCTTGTTTAAAGTACAAAGTGAGGACTGTGCCTTGTCTTTCATGGACTTTCATTCATTTTCAAGCCTTTCTATGGCCTAACCCCAACCAATCTAACCCTACCCTTTACCAGTACACATGTAACACCTTAGTCCAGGGGTCACCAACCTTTTTGAAACTGAGAGCTACTTCATTGGTACCGTGTCATATGGAGGACTACCAGTACTGACCTTTGAACTACATGAGTCCAAGCTCGCCTTAACTTTATGTAATATAAATATGTTTTAAATGCTTTTGTCAGTGTGAGCGTGAATGGTTGTATGTCCTATCTGTCTCTGTGTTGCCCTGCGACAGACTTGCAACCTGTCAAGGGTGTACCCTGCCTCTCGCCCAGTGAACGCTGGAGATAGGCACCAGCACCCCGCGACCCCATGAGGGATTAAGCAGTTTGGAAAATGGATGGATGGATGCTTTTGTCATTTTTAAATCTATGTAAATACAAGCAGATTAAAAAGGAAGAACGAATGAATAAAATAACATTTTAAATGCAGCTCACTGGAGGGTTGTGCTATTTTTTTTTAACAGGTTGGGCACCACATATGGTCCTTAGGGGCTACCTGGTGCCAGCAGGCACCATGTTGGTGACCCCTGCCTCAGCCCTATCCCTATCCCCCAAAAAATTGAGGACCAAAAAAAAGTGCTCAGTTTACATCAAAGTCCTCATGTTCCAAGTAAAATGCCCCCCAAAAAAAACAATGATTCTCACTCAGCTGTAGGTACAAGTACATGCACATACACTCCCAAAGGCGATGTAGAGAGATCTATTCACCTTAAATATATATTTTTCGACTTTGGGAGGAAGCCTGAGTACCTGCAGAGAACCTACACATAATTGGTATAGGCCTCGCAAACTACATGCAGAAAGACCTCAGGCCAAGATGTAAACCCAGGGCCTTCTGTTTACCTGTGTGTGAATCTGACTGCCTGTCACTTTGCCTCTGGTACGCTTGAGTTTCCCGACTCAAGGACAATAAAAGATGTTTCTATTCTATTTAATAACATTTTTGCAAAGGTGCTCACATCTGCGCCACCACACATCCCACTATAAAATTATTTTAGTGTTCTTAATTCATTAAAAAAAATAGATCTTTGTAACACAAGAGTACTTAAATAAAGAACAGATTTAATAGTAAATTGAAAAGATTTTGCAAGCTCTGTTGAGCCCCAGTTTCAGCTTCAACATTCAGATGGTAGGGTGAGAATTGGATGTAACAAAATGAAAACAATTATCCATCCTACCTTGTATCAATGTTTTAAATTGGCTGTGATGGTGTGGGGTATATTGTATGACACGCTTTCTGGCTCTTAGTACTAACTAAATGTTAACTGAACACCAAAGCCTGGGTGAGAATATTTGCTGACCATGTCCAATCTTTCATGGCCAGAAAGTGCTCATCTCCTGATGGCTACAACTAACAGGAGGAAAATGGGCCATGTCACAAAAATCAAATCACCCCAAACTGGGTTCTGAAAAAATAATGACAGTACTCCAAAGGTCAGCACAGTCACCAGATTTCCGTCCAATAGAGCACCTTTGGAATATGGTGGTGGAGATTCTCATCACGGATGTGAAGCTGTAAATATCTGCAGCAACAGCATGATGCTACAATATCATTATGGCCCAAAATCGTTGAGAAAAGTCTCCAACATCACAAAGAATAAAGGCAGGTCTAAGGGGAAACAAGTCTGACCAGTCACTAGCAACGTGTTACTAATAAAGTGACCATTAACCATGCACATCATCCATATGAAGCTTTCTGTCTACCTGAAGGAGGGTGTGGTAGTCCTGGTAAATTTATGAGTGGTCAGTCACCTCGCTGTTTATTTTCATGTTTTTTTTCTATCACATTTACAAGAAGGTTCAAATACATGCAGTCAATCATATTAAAATTGATATAGTATGTTTAAGGAATGTATCATCTTAACCATAAAGTAAGAAGTAAGGGCCTATTCAAATTTTAACCTATGAACAAGAGCTGAGAAAAACTCAGTTTTGGCAGCGATGTTACTGTAACAAAAGGTAGAGGACTGAAGGTACCAACTTGGCCCAAACTCTGAGAATTTTAATTAGGAATGACAACGAAGATACCATGACTAGGATATGACATTGCTAATTTCATGTGCATGCAAATACATTTGCATTTGCTCTCATCATTGTCAGACCTGCAGGTCGGGGAAGGACAAATAGACCTTCACCTCCATCCTCTCATCGTACTGGCAAAGCCAAGGTCGGATCCAGACAGACCCATAGGAGCGTGGAGGATGGTCTGTTGACCTCTAACTGTTATAGTATTTTCATAGCTGATGACATTATCACTTATTACAAAAAATCCAGCTCTAAAATATCTGATGCCATTTCCTCCTTCCCAGCATTGCAGAAACGGATGGTATTAGCACATAAACCACCAGTACACATATTGTGGAAACATCTTAACAGTGGCAACAATATAATTCTAGGATGATGAGATCTTCAAACATGTAGGTAACTGCTTCCTGAAGCAGTCTGGTTGTATAGTGAAGTTAGAAAAGGGGCTGAAAAAGAATGTATGAGAGAGATGGAAAATAATGGAAAACCAGTGTACTACAAGTACATCATTGCTCTACGCTTTCCAAATTTGCCTCCATCCATCTATGTTGCAATTTAACGCTCAATTAAGGGCCAGTATAAATGTGAACATTTAACATATTAAATGATTTATAATAGTAATGTAAACAGTTTTGTGTCTCTTTATAGATGGACCACTGGTTTGGCAAACTTCCAATCTGATGCAAACACATTGTGACCGCAGGACCAGAACAATCCACCGCTATCAGATACAGACAGTCAACCTGGGAAAGGTCCAATCCTGTGTCATTAAGATAAAGGCAGCTATGCATCTGTGGCATTTTATAAAATGTCTGAGGTCATAAACCGCTGCCTCATTTCCAAAGAAACAAACCCACACAACTCAGTTGTACTGTAGGTGAATAAAGAAAACCAGGAACACTCTCAATACTAAGGCTGTAGTAGTTACATCAATATATCTAAGCACTGGAGCTCTTAAAGGACTGAAAAACATTTGTAAAACGTGCCCAGAGCATCTTGTTAGCCCAACTTCTAAATGGCAGAACACAAAATTCTCCTCAGACAATATAGCAATATAAAAACAGCATGTATAGGATAACAAAAGGCATTCTGATGACAGTCTCTGTGGGTTTTACAATAATTTGTCTTGTCTTTATCGCCCTTTTCTCTGTTGTTTTTATTACTGAGTCTTTACAAAAAACTAATTTTTTTTTCATTAAATGGCTCCTCATCAGTACTTTTGATTAATCCTGTTGTTTTGCTGGCTTCTTATGTTATTTTCTGATCCATGTGAAACCATCGTGATAAGTCGTTTTTTATTCCAGTCACGGCTCCTCGAGGTTCTTAATGTGAGCTTGTGTTTCAATTTATGCCTACAGCTTTTGTTTCTCCACTTAGTTACGAAAATCAGTGATAAAATAATCCAACTCAGGTGTTTTTCCCCTATAAGGATGAGTATGCTTTCTTTTGTGATCAGTATACATACCATAATGGTATGGTAATCAGCTCCCATACCATAACTATATGGTATGGGAGCTACACAGTCCAGGAGAGAAAGAATATGGACTCAATTTATGCAGAATGAGTCCAAAGAAGGACCAGACGCATCTCCACTGATCCCACCCACCCAGGCAATGCGCTGTTTGCCCCTCTCCCATCGGGTAAACGCTTCAGAAGGCTCAAAGCCAAAACAAATAAACTTAGAAACAGCTTCTTCCCAAGAGCTGTGAGGGCAACCGCCCCCTGATGGGAGACTGCAGTCCAACGCTTTTAAATCACCCCCACTGTGACTAGCCCGCGTTTCAATCACTTTAATGTTGCTGCCTACTACACATCATCTCTGAATATCCAAATGCACATTTCTGTAAATGAAGCCTCAATCATCATTGTTCAATAAGTACCCTACTACCTATATATATATATATATATATATATATATATATATATATATATATATATATATATATATATATATATATATATAGTGTATATATATATATATATATATATATATATATATATATATATATATATATATATATATATATATATATATAAAACCTTGGTTCATTGCATGTTTGTTTGTCAGTTTTCTTTGCCTTCATTATGTGTAATGTGAACTGTAAGAAAAATTTCGCCTCGGTAACACACAGTAACAAATAAAATATTCTTGATTCTTTGGAGTATTGCTGTTTATAATCCACCAGTCTAAAATGTTTGGACTTATTCTGTGGATAAAGGGATCAATGGTCCCTCTTGTACGTTTTGTGGAATGTGTCCCGCAAGCTTCCAAAGGAGGCATCCAGGAATCTGGTCCTCCACTGAAGATGGAAGAAAAGCAGCAACTACTAGAAACTCCTTCTAAATGATGGTGCTTCTCACCCAATCTCTAAGTCAGAACCATCCTCTGAAACAAGAAATATCAGCAGCTTGTATCAAGGATCCCGCTCTAGCGTTCATAATCCCTTGGAGCATGGTGTTGTGCAGCAATAGCTTGGTGTGATTGTGAATAACTGTTAATAAACGCCAAGGACAATAATTAATGATATCCGAGTTCAGGGAACCTGGAAATCAGACATTAAAATCCTAACCACTCTCAGTCCATCAGTTTTTATTTTGTGAATATCCTCCTGGGGTGTTGTGGTATTATATAACAATAGATGAAAGAGGGGAAGGACTTTGAACACTGGTCCTCTAAAACTATTTTATGTCCAAAAATGAACATTTGTAAACAAAACACTTTGACTTACAGTTAAAATAATTAAGTCAAGAAATGATTTAACTAGGCGAGTAACTGTAATGTGATTAACCTACTAAGTAAAAAAGGGAATATATCAATAGGAAAACTAATAAACAAAAGAATGACATTGGTCATAGGAACAAATAAGAATAAAAAACGAAAAAAAAAAACAACAAAACAGCAATGCAGGGGGAAACAGTTCAGTGTGAGTTTGTATATTTTACAATCAAAGTTTGTTTTGAGGAATTGCCGATAAGGTTAGATTACCTTAAAACGGCAACAAAGAACAAGTTTCCATCCAGTCCCAATGCAGAGCACAAGAGATTTTCATAAAATCAAGTTTTATTTAAATCATGTGCAGGGTTAGAAATCAATTACATCTTGGACAATTTTTCACAACATTGTGTCATGGCAGTGATTGGATGAAGCGATGAATCACCAAGATGACGGTGGAAAATGGATATGAACTCAGAATTTGGAGGACAGACAGCAGTCATGATGACATCGCATCATCTGCGCCTTTTAGCATAATTGCAGAAGTTTACAAGGAGGGGGCAGACATATTTTATGCAGATCAGTGAGATGACAGGAAGGGAAAGCACAGTTTCTAAAGAAAGCCACCCCTACCAGACAATAGTCCTCGTACATCTCACTGAGTTAAGTTTGAATCACCTCAACTCTGGCTTGCTCAAGGCCTGCTTTGTCCCGGCACAGTTTAAGCATCAAAACAAGGCAAATCCTAATGAAATAGACAGTAAGTAAATAGTTTTGTCCTTAACTAAATTTCTCTGCCCAGACACAACCTCTTACTATGATCCATTCTGGACAGCGGAGTCCGTGTATGCATGCCGTACTTGACTTTGGATCCAATGTTTCTTAGAAGATGCAGTCTTTTACACGGTCAGAAAGACGAAGGTTTTCACACGCATGTCAGCCCCATGCAGCCTGTGGAGAGCTGCGGGCAAAGTAAAAGAAACGCAGCTGTACACCGAGTTTAGTAGCTCTACTACGTTGCCGGGATTCCAGCAATGAGGTTTGTCATGAAAAAGGTGCATTCTGTGCATTCTTGAATTCAGTTCTTTACCAGTCTCTGTTGTTCTCTGATGCAGTTCAGTCCTTTCTGTTATCCATGCATCTGGGGTGGATTACCATCTATAAATGGATCACAAAAACATGTGAACAGACCAAGGAAGACCAGAATACTCTCCTATGGTCCATGCCTGTCGTGCTGAAGTCACTGAAAATTGCCTAATGATTCAGTAAATGTTTACATAATCATTAAGTTAGACCAGCGGTTCCCAAATTGGGGGTTGGGACCCCCCCAGGGGGTTCTGAGATTATCCAAAATATGATTGAAATTCCTGATTTTACAATGTCAGGGATATACTTGTTTTAATATAGCAAATGTATGCTTTTAATCATGGAAATTGTTTCTCAAAAATGTAAGACTATTCAACATCAGAAAACATTGATATTTTCTCGCAAATATGTGAAATTATTCTCAATACTTTTTAGGGTTATTTTTGTGGATATTTACTTGGCCAGTGATTATTTTTCTTTAATCAGTAATGGCCATTATACAATTTTTATTTATTTCATAATAAATAAAACAATAAATATGTCATGTTTTCAGCCCTGCAGCTCCACCACTGGGCTGATTGCTAATTACCCTCACCTGCACGCTGCCTCTCCCTATTTAACCAGCTGCTCATCTACAGCTCAGTGCAAGATCGTCTGTTGCTCTGGTCACAGCTTTCAAGCACTGTTCCTTGTTCCACGTTCCATGAAGTTTTCTGGTTTTTTGACTCTGCCTGTTCTTGACCACAGATTTTGCCCAGTCCTCCTGAAGAAGTCTGATCTCCTGTTGCCGAACCCAGCCTCCCTCTGAATCTGCCTCCAGCCTTCTGTTTATTGGATTTTCTGTACCTGAGACCCATCCGTGCATGACCTGGACTGATTCTACTAATGAGACACTGGTTGGTTGTTTTTTGTCCCCTGAGCTCTCCAGGCAACTCCTTTGCCCATTCTCCCCAACCTTTGGAATCCCCATTTCCAATCTACCTGTGAGCCCACGCCCTCTAGAGCCCCTTTTTTCACGTTTGTTCTGATAATAAAAGTTTGGTGTATTGGACACGTGTTTTGGCTCCGTTTTGGGTTCTGACTAACTCTGAGTTATTGTTACAAAATATGCCTAATATATAATATTTTGCATATAAGAAATAAAGAACAATATGAGACTGAACACAGGAGAAGACTGCGATATTTTGTGAGAGTTCTCACAAAATTCCTACAGTATTATCACAATTGTTTGCCTTTCTAAAAATAAAAAAGCCCCCCCCCCCCCCCATCCTGCCAAAAGGGGGCAAATTGATAAGTTTAGGAACCCCTGAGTTAGGCCAACATGTCTGACCTTTCTAATTTTTCCAGCCAATAAGTGTATAATACTTTCAAAATATATCTAAGCCTTTGCATTCTTATGTAATGATTGTTTGGAGGTTTTAGAGCCTGTGTGAGACCAATCTGACAGAGGATGATTTATGAAATTCAATCGTTTCTCGCTCATTTTCTCTGGACGCTGGAAGAAAACAGCTCAGGGGAGCCCAGATTTAAATGTGGATACAACTTTACTAGTCTAAACGGCTCCGGGTCATTTTCTTTTTGACCCAAAAAGATGTTGTTCTGTAACACCATCCTGTTATTTGCAGAACAACGACCAACACGCTTGTGCGACGTGCAACAACAACAACAAAATCCTGCACATGTTGCAGTAGACTGGCATCTAAAGTCACGCAAACTCCTCTGCAGAGAGAGCTGTTCACTTTGGCTTTTGATGATGACATGTCTGTTGCATCACATCAACCAGTATGTGAGAGTCAGTTCATATTTCATTGCAACATTTAAAGAATCTAAAGCAGATAAAAATTCAGGTGTTACAGTCAGCTGCCATGTACCCTGACAAAAAATAAAAATAAATAAAAGCACAAAAATGCCAAAGCAAACTAAGTGTATTATGATTTAAAATCTACTTTACGGAATCAAATTTAGGAGAAGTCCTAGATGAAACGGCACCTTTGAAACCCACACATCAGTTTCCACATAAAGATGACAGCTCCTACCTGGCCTCCTTTCACTACTGATGGATGTTAGCTCTATGGGCTGCATATTTCCCTTATAGCACAGCTTTACTGCAGGGGTCACCCGGTGGATCCAGGCATCAAATGTACACGCTTAGTCAGAGGTGCAGTCAGAGTAACCTAAAAATGATGAAAGACACAGCGAGCACTGGACGCGACAGTGTTTGAGTGTTGATGGCAGCGATGAAGGAGCGCGTGAGGAATAAATGTTTGGAAATCTCTATAGAGGTCTCCAAGGAGACGTTCCCTGTGGTAATAAATCTGGGTTTATTAATGACGAGCAGCTGGAGCTGAAGATTTGATTCACTTTGACGGGATTTTTAATATTTACACATGCTGTCTACTTCAGTGAATCCCAGCTTCATTTCACAATATCTGCGCTCCTCAACAGAAGTGATGCCCTCCTGTTTACCATCAGAGTCTGAACGAGAGTAATTCAAACAGCGACCCAACACATTTGCATTTTTCTCTGATGATTCGGTTCATTTATGAAGCCTCTGCTTCATGTAAAAATCTAAACTTTATCGACTTCCTGCCAAAACAAGTAAGTCTGGGAAAGTCGGGGGAAAGAGATGGTTTGTTTACTTGTTGGTAATGAAGTGAAAAGAAGATGCATGATTGATTAATTGATTGATATCCTTTTTTCATTGATAATGGTTATTTGTTTGCTATTTCTTTATTTAATCATTAACATTTGAATATTAAGTTGTTTTTTTCTTTATTCAGTTATTTACTTAATAGTTTTTAGTCCATTATTTAGTCAGTTTTCAGTGAATTATTTAATTGGTTATTCATTTTTGGGTTCTTTTTATTAGTTTTTATTAGTTTAGTTTTTTTAAGTTGTTTTTTTTGGTGATTTGTTTGTTGATTTTAGTCTGGTGGGTAGGTAAGTAGGTATACTGTCCAAGCTCTGGGAATTTGTTTTGAATAATTGAATAATAGCTCATAGATTTAAAGGGCAAGTGTTCAAATGATATAGCTTTGCTCTGAATGACTGGAAGCACTGATTTAAATAAAATAAAAATGAGTTTTATTCATTTATATCAAAGAGAAGCTTTGATACCCATGTTTTTGATTAACAAATTATCACCTTGGCTGAATCAAACTGTGGATCTCACGTTTTGTTAGATTCCCTGCAGACTGTGGGAATCCTCATTTGGGGGAAATGAGTTGTGCTTTCGGGAATCTTGGTGTGCTCAGTCAAATCAAAGATGTTGGACGGTGCACCTTAGTTTGGAAATTGATATTTAACATGACAGATCTGGGGTTTCCCCTATGAAAAAAAGCAAGCAATTGTAATCTAGTTGTAATCTACTTAAAATATATTTTTTTGTAATGGTGCTGATCAAAACTACCCATACTTTTGCTCATAGACTCTGTTTAATGTTCAAATCCAGCAAACTCTATGAGGAAATCACTTCTGATGCGCTCCACAGCCTCCAGAGTCAGGCAGAAAATACAAGTTAAGGAAGCTTTAATATACTTTAATATCTAAAGTAATACCACAGACCATCTGCAGGAAACATATTTTATAGGGAGGAATTAAAATGTTGCATTTCTGTTAGATTTGCTGTGATGGAGGATTTATTTTTATTGTAGTTAATATTTAAACGTTATTTAGGGCTATGCCCCACAGGCCCTCTCACCACCACTGGGTCACTTACTCACTCTGACCATCTAAACATGTTGACCTGATGTCTGATGGAGACTCCCATGTGCATTTGCTCCACTTTTCATGTTTATGAAAACAAGACAGCCCTTAGGGCTCACAAACTGAGAGAACGTCTGGAGTTATGTAGAAATACAAACACCGGACAGTTTGGAGCAAACTGAACTCTTCAGGCTGAACTAGAAACTCAAAAACTGCTTCCAGACAACGCCGTGGGGGGGGAGGAAGTAAAAGTTTGATGCCACCTTGATGACCTTCATCTGCTGCATTAAATCACAATACATTAGTTACATTACAGTACTGATGATCTCTGATTTCTCATCACATCTCATCATCATATTTTCCAGCAGCAGACAGATAATTTCCCAGTTACATTCTGATTATGCTAAGCGGTCATTTTTAACGAGTTTCGTGTTTCTAAGGGGAGCGTTGGCACAGCAGGGGGCTTGCAATAGGGAAAGGGCGTAAGTTTTCTGGTTTGAGTCCCTCAGAGTGCCACTTTTGGTCCCAGAGCAAGCCCCACAGCCCCAGAATGCTTCCCTGGCTCCACACAGTGGCAGCCCTCTGCTCCCTAACAGATGGGTTGAATGTAGAGGACACATCTCTTTGGAATGCATGTTGCAATGAAAAGTAAAGATGATGGGAAATGGGAAATGGCTTGCACATGTATACCGCCTTAACTAGTTTGATGCCCCCAAAGCGCTTTACACTACAATCAGTGATGGTGATAATTATTTTAAGAATGGTAACAAAGACATTTTAGTCAGTTCAGGTTTAAACAGCCAAGAGGGAAAAACAGGGAAGGTTTAGAGTGCCACCATGTGGTCAAACATTGCCCAGATGGAAAATAGCTCTCGGAAAAATATACAGAAAACTTGACACAACATATTAAACACAGGGATATTTATTAAACAAAAGGTCAACATGCAAAAGCCGTGAGAGAATAAGAAAGAGTACACCTAGCTCTCTTCCACATGATTTAAGAGGGAAGGCGCTGCTGGGCAGATGCCTCGATTAACAGATTACCATTAGTGTCAGAACCTCCATGAAAACTGCAGGTTTGTCAGTTTGCTGCTCTTGAACGTAACAAAACAGCAAGTCAGAAAGACCTCAGCAAACATCTTAGAGTAGCAACTGTTGCTGCCTTGCAGTCCAGGAAGACCATTAGCAAATTACTTGGAGCCCATCTTGTCCCATGGTGGTGGGACCCCAGAAGAGCTATACAGATAGAAATATCTGCAAACCTCAATGAACTAAATCAATTTTGGAAACTATTGGGGGAAAAAGTCTCTCTGATTTTCTGTCTGAAAATCAGAAAATGACTAGAGTTATGGCTGCTAAAGGTGGTCTGCAAGCTGTTGCATCATGGTGTGGACTTAGTTTACGACATGACCATATTTTATTCGTTCCAATACGAATCACTACTACTAACTACATATTAATAACACAAAGGAAGTTTTGTTTCAATAATCTTTTGTATGTGATCAGTAACGCTGACATTTATAGATCTAAAAGTGAAAATCCCAGCCTGCTTCTTTTTTTCATCAAACACTTCTAAATTAGAGCAAAAAAACATAAAAAAGCATTGACTCCGTATTCCCCCATGAAGTCCAGGCATTTCTTTCCACCTTTCCCTTTAAAAAAAAGATAAAAGTTCCCACACACATGAATCCCTGCAGATTTTCTCAATGACACTGTGTGTGCGTTTTGTGTGCATGCATGAATATCCCCTCTGCACGCGCTCTGTGGTCCATGTTTGTGCAAGAGTGGTTGTCATGGAGACGGACAGATCCATGACAACATGTTTTTAGCTTTCACATAATCGTGTCCACTCGTTTCGTCATTTAATCATGCTCTAATCAGCAAAGCAAGAAGTATTTTACAGGATCTGCATTCATTTTTTTTTTTTCAAGATTTTCCCACGTTTCCGTGTCATTTCTATTAATTCTTAGCTTATTTAAAGTTTAATTTCTTCTCCCCTGAACCTGTCTAACAAATAATGTTTGTTTTGGTCTTTTTTTCCCTGAATACTTGTTAAGTAAATGTACCCAAGGTTTTTCCCTTGATGATTCTTTTAGGATTGTTACGCAAACCCATCTGTGACATATTTCCAGGTCATTATTGTGTCTGTGTGACCTTTATTTCTCCCCTAATGATTGTAGCTGAGCAGGGAACATGTGACGCACCTGAACTCAGTCCCTTCATCAAGCTGCCTACGTATGAAGAGCCGCCAGACGACCCCTCTTTGCTGGAATGTCAAACCACAGCGGTCGTATCGAGCCAGATGTCTCTTAGGGCTATTTTCTAGTGATCATCAGATTGAACCGTGCCGTCAATTGGTTCTCATTGTAATCTTGGAGAAAGCCCATCATCAAATTATGATGAAAATCCTTCAGGACAAGAGAAACGCCTCCGCAGATGTGGTTGAACTGAGGAATTGGAGTCCATGTGTTTGTGCACAGAGTAATTTCTGGTTGGAAACAGTTAAGAGATGTCTCTTGCATCAAGCTTTCCCTCATACATCTAAAACATCTATAAAACAATTGTTTTATAGCAATTACTTTCACGTAGGGTAAAATATTTCAAGCTTTTATTTCTTGTAATTCTGACAGGTATGGCTTACAGGTAAAGAGACCCCTAAATCAGTGTCTCAGAAAAGCAGAATATCACATTAGACCAATCAAAAGAGGGCGTTTTAAGCACACATGTCTAGCTTTTGGGTGTTGTGTCTCTCATCTTCCTCTTGACAACAGTCCATGGATTTTCACATCAGGGGAGATTGCTGATCAATCAAGAACAGGAACACTATGGTCATTGAACCAGCTTTTGGTACCTTTGGCAGTGTGGGCAGGTCCCAAGTCCAGCTAGAAAATACAATCCATTTCCATACAGCTTGTCTGCAGAGGGAAGCATGAAGTGCTCTAGTTTCCTACTAAATGGACCTGGATTTTCAGACGAAATGCAAAATTTACTTTAATCTGAAAACAGGACTTTGGAGCACTGAGCAACACTCCAGTTCCTTTTCTTCTTAGTCCAGGTAAGATGATCTGACATGGTATCTGGTTCAGGGGTTGCTTGACATGAGGAATGTGAGATTCATAGTCCATGTCTTGTATTCCTCTGTGTGTGGTGGCTCTCAATGCACCGGCTCCAGCCTCAGTCCACTCCTTGTGAAGTGGTTCTCCTTGTTGCTGGGCCACCTTTTCTTTCCGCACTTCTTCTTTCCACTCAATTTTCGCTTATTATGGTCAGATACGGGCTGCACAGTGGCACAGTGGGTAGTGCTGTTGCCATGCAGGGTTCGAGCCCTACCCTTGCCCTGGGTCTTTCTGCATGGAGTTTGCATGTTCTCCCTGTGCATGCGTGGGTTCTCTCCGGGTACTCCGGCTTCCTCCCACGGTCCAAAAACATGACTGTTAGGTTAATTGGCCTCTCTAAATTCTCCTTAGTTGTGAGTGTGTGCGAGAATGTCCTGTTTGTCTCTGTGTTGCCCTGCGATAGACTGGCGACCTGTCCAGGGTGTACCCCACCTCTCACCCATTGACAGTTGGAGATAGGCACCAGCACTCCTTGCGACCCCACAAGGGATAGACGTGTTAGAAAATGGATGGATGGATGGATGGATGGATGGATGGATGGATGGATGGATGGATGGATGGATGGATGGATGGATGGATGGATGGATACCGAACTCTGGAACACAACCAGCTTCTTCAGCAACGGATGTTTGTGGCTTACCCTCAATAAGGATGCAGATGACTGTCTTCTGAATATCTATCAAGTACACAGTCTTCCCAATGATTGTGTATTGACTCAGAGTGAAAGACCGTTCAAAGGCTCAAAAAACTTTTGCAGGTATTTGTTAGGGAGTGGCACCATGAGTTTCCAATAATTAACGTTTTTACAGTATTCTAATTTTCTGAGACAGTCAATTTGGGGGTTGTCGTTATCTGTAAGCCATATTCATCAAAATTACAAGAAGTAAAGGCTTGGAATATATGACTCTATATGTAATGATTCTGTATAATGAGTTTCACTTTCTGGGATGACTAAATATTGGACTTTTACCCAATATTAAAATCTTTTGAGACATACTATAAGTTCCCTGTAAGTCTACTTTCCTTCATGTTTTCCCTCAGAAGAGACTTCAGATTCACATTCTGGTTGAAGAAGATGCTCATCGGTGAAGTGTAAGATGAGCCCCCTCACATGGATCGTCCAGGGTTGCTTATCTGTTAGCAGCACAGGACTGATGGTAGCTCTCACCTTCGGCCCTAATGTCCCAAACACTCTGAAGGAGGAGTCATCAAAGAATAACTTTACTCCTGTCTTCTGCCAGAATACCATTCTTGCATTTTTTGTGACTTCTTTGCTGGCGTTCTTGTTCATATATCTTCACTGTGCTTACACCACACTGTGCCAGTGGCGTGCGAGCTCTGAGCTCTGCCTTGGTGAATGTGGGCTTTTGAAATACGCCTTGTAGGTAAATAAAGCTCCTCATAATGAATAAATTATTTAAACTGGATCTGATCACCATGCAAGATAATCTGGAACAAAAACCTTCAAAGACTGCTGAACACAATATTTTCTTCACTGTAGAAAGACTGGACAGAAAATGTAAGCTGTAGTAAACTGCTTGTATCACCAGATGGCACCAACAAGGCATGAAAGTCTACACATTTATAGCTATCATCCATTAAAGCTCAATCATGTACAATCTTGTAATTTCCAGGTGAGAAGCGTGAGTCTTTTTTTTTTTTCAAAATGTCTGACATACTTTAAAATCACATGTGACAGGCAGATTAAAACTTAAACACATTGAGGTAAAGTTAAAATGATATTCGGTTTGACAGTTGTTTAATGATAAAGACCACTGTACAAATAAAAACAAACAACAGACACTTCAGTGTCACTTATTAAACAAAGATGAAACCACAAGTTGAGCCGGAAAGTTTTAATCACCTCTTAAAGCCGCAAGGTAACACTAATGAGGAGTTTATTCAAAAGGCAAAGTCAAAATCAAACATGCAAATTACCCAGCAGCTCATCAGGAGCGCTCTGATTTATCCTGCAACAATCACATGTTGGTTCTTGTGTGGGCGCAAAGAAAATCTGTTGATTGGTAATGATTAGAAAAAAAAAACAACACAGTGCAGAAAGAAATAGAAAAGGGAGTGCAGCAGAAAAATGGTGGCAGGAGCTTCCCTTGGATCAGGAGATTCCCTGGGAAAGCAGTCAGTCGTGTTCCTTTGGAAATCAAAACTGCTTCAGATGTCATTATCACAAGTAAACACAACAGAAAAAAAAATGCTGAATTGCACATAAATCCTCTCTGTAGCTCTGTATGCAGGGCAATATGTTAAGAGACCTGAACACCACACATCCTGTCTTAGCTTATGGCACTGTTTGTGAAGAACTTAGGGTATTTAGAGGCTGCAACAGTGTTTTGTTGAAAGAGAGAGGACAATCAGGAGTTGGCGAGACAGATGGAGGAAACTCAGCAGCAGAAGGATGACTGGGTGGTGGAATGCAAAGGAAGAGTAGGAAATAATCTGGACATGTGGGCGACACCATGGGGTGATAACTTGCGGTGACGCCTCAGGGTAACACCTCGAGGTGACATTGTGGGATAAAATGAATAAAGAGATAGGGGGGAAAAACACTCAATACCCCTCAAAAAATCAGACGTTAGAAGAGACTTCTGCTGTGCAAACACAAATGTTTTTTACATGTGCCTTAAGAAATATTGGTGTGTTGTTGCAGAATGATTAAAGGAGATAGATCAGCAGCAGCAGCAGCAGCAAGATACTGTTTCCATCTGTTCTGGTAAAGAAGAAGCTGGGCTGAAAGGAAGATCTTAATATTTACTGTTCTATTTCCCAAACTTCACCTATGATCATGAGATACAGACATCCAAATATAAGTTTAATATAAAACAAGAAAGTATGAACAGCTAATAAAAACAATAAGTAAAGCATTTAACTCCTGTTAAATGGAGGGAATAAGCTATTTTTCCACTGTGAAAATCATTTTTGCAAATTGGACATTTCTGTTAATGAAGATTACTGCACGAAACACATCAACACACCATCAAAGGAGCGCTGAAGGATATGTAACATCACAGTAATTCATATCATTCACAAAGGGACTGATATCTCCGACTCCGATACAAACTTGCACTCTTTAATGTTTATTAAAAAACTGTAACTACTAAGTCTGTCAGATTTGTGTGTCATGTATCTATGTACGGCCTAATCCTGTGTGTCTCAAAGGAAATTTCAACATGGTAACACATGGTGACAAGAAATATTCTTGATTCTGGTTATTGGTCAGATCCAGGACAACGATGAGTCAGCAGACGGACAGTAGGCGGGTCGGCTGGTTCACAGGTGAGGTCAAAACCACCTGGTGCTTAACCTGCTAAAGACTGTGGTGATGACGATGGATGGACCTCTGGAGAAATCCCTTTCCCCACCATCCTCCTCAACGCTGTCTACTACTGATCCTTTTTTGTTCCTAGGGACCACTCTTTCTTGGGCCCTGTGATGGTCGTCACAACGCTTGGGAGAGGGCTCAGCAGAGACTGGACTTCCTGCGGCAACTCAACAAGTAAAACAGTTCCACAGGAGCTGCTCATCTGTCATAGTTTAAGCTTCTGTCGTAGTTTAGGTTCTGTTTTGGGTTCGTTCTTGTTTGTTTTCTGTTATTTGTGTTCTGTCTTAGTCTTGGTTTTTGTTCTGTTAGGATCTCGGCACTGATGCCTGGTCTGATCACTCACTCCACACACTTAGCTCCACCCAGTTCTCGTTACCCGCTCATCTGATCTACCTGCATTAGTCACTATATAAACAGCCTTCAGACCAGTCATCAGTGCCAGACCATTTACGAGCCAATGGTGAGTTTTGTTCCAGCGTTCTCTTTTCTGATCAACCTGTCGATGCAAACCCGATAACAGTCTTGAATTCTTAAACTTTTGTCTGGTTGAATCCTGGGTCCTTCAGTCCCTGGTTCGTGATATCATCAGCTTTTACGTGGCCATTATTGTTCTTATTATTGATCGTCCATCATTGAGTTAGGCTCATTCACAGTGCAGAAAGAACAATACAAAAAAAAAAATAAACAAACAAAACTGAATATTACCCACTACTCAGCAAGAAGGATACATTTTGTTCCATCAACGTTCCTTTACGGGCTCTGTACGAAGCACTGTTGTGTTAAATGATTATGGGGCTAGCTTGGTTTGGAATATTTTGGGTCAAGTGGCTGTTGTAAGGAGTTGGTGAAGGTAAATCCAGCTGTTTAGAGACATGTCTCACTTTAAGTCCGATTGTACGGCTTGTAAACTAAACTCTGTCAGAGGGGAGATGGGGAGGAGCTAAAAAAGTCAGCTTTCCCAGGATTTATGAATGATATTTAATCCTTTAAATTTAACTTTTATTTTCATCCTTTTTTTTTACTCTTGTTTGTAGCAATTTCTGTAAATAATTTTTATCATTATTACCTGCAACTCCATTGCTTAGAACGTCCTTTTAAAGCCATTCTCAAACTACCAGTATCATGTACAATTTACTCATGTAAATTGGTTTCGCACATCTTATCCATTATGGGTGCAATCTTTGTAGATTACTCACAAAACACTGACTTAATAGCTTTTTTTTTTTTTTTTTTTTTGTCCATGCAATTTTCCTTATTTGGAATCTTTAAAAAATGGTTATGACTCTATTTAATACACATGTGTCACTGAAATGTTTTACTTTTACACAATATTATTTTTTTTAGTTTTGCTTGTATAAAAGGTCCTATTAAAATAAGGGTAAACGGCATCACCACAGAGAAGATGCTGTGTCCATTGTTTTGAGAAGGAAATCTTTCTTTTCATGGGGTTAGTGATTTAGACACACAATAGAAGCTGGTTTGGTTCATTTTTTTCAGGTTTTTATTGATGTATATTAGTGTCTTAGTTTGTTGATGATGCTTTAATAAAGCTGGACGTATAATCTACATGTAAAGCCAGTTAAAAGCTGAAACCAGAGAAACTAAAATTCTTAGCGGTCGGAGAACAGTCAAGGTCCTGTGTTTGTGTTTTGGTGGAATGGCTATTTTGCACACACGCTGACCTCATTGCACCATGATGGTGAGTGAAACTTTCTTTCATCCCACCATCAGACACACAATGCTTCTGCTGCGGCAGCCTTGGAGGCGTGCTGCCTGCTGGGTAAGTGCTGTTGTCAGGGCAGCTTCATCTCAGTGTTGGACGCCTCCCACAGCCAACAGCGAACCAGACTTATGCTGCATGGCTTCACTCAGTCATGAGAAAGCTCAGGCAGTAAAAACACACTGCTGGGAAAACTGCAGCATACACATGCACGATAAGGCTTTGAATCTTTTTATACCTATATTTAGGGACCTTTCCGGAAATGTTTGATAACAAATAAAATATATATGATGTGTGATTTAGTTTCATTTGTGCCTGTTGAAGGGGTTGCCAATTTATGAATAAAGGTGTATTCAATCCACTTGTAATTATACATCCAGGAAACTGGCATTCACAAGATTACTCCATTTATGAATTTTAATATGACCCTCCTGACCCTTTATTTAAATTTACACAGGGGAGTCAGTAAAATATTTCAGAAAGAATTTGGAAATTCTTTGAAAATACATTTTAATCTCTCCTGTCAAAATAAGTTTTGATTTATTTAAGCTTCCTCTGCACTTATGAGGGTACTGCTGCAGTCTGCCCTGGACACTAGGAAGCTTTGAAAGGGGCTAATTTGGATCTACTGGTCCATCTATGCTCCAACCCTCCCTAAGGTTCAATATGTGTGGATCATAACTGAACGAAGGTGATCCTGGGTACCAGTGGCTGAAAAGCACTTCCTCATTGGTGGGACTGAAGTCTGCCTCAGGGATAAGATGAGGAACTCCATTGTTGTTCTTTGAAAACTTGTGATGTTTGCTGAAGTTTGAATAAATATAGACATTTTATTTCAGTGCTGTGTAATTCCTCATTTTACAGAGCATAAGTGCATCAGTGCAGAGGCAGTTTGCTTAGCAGCACAGTTTTAAGTGCAGGTATTTCTTTACATCCGCTTTTAGAATTAAATAAATTAGCAACCTAGAGTTGTAAACTCACCTATTGGATACCTCCAGGGATGTTTTTCCTAAAGGCATGGGTAAAGTATAATTAACACATTCTAAGGTCCACTATGCATGTAACAAACCGTGAAACGACACCTGTTACTTTTTTAATACACACAAGTAAAAATGTGCTTTACACTGAACAGAGTTTCCTTAAAAACAGTTTTGCACAAATCACAGTTTCATTTAATTTTTAAAGCCACAAAAGGAAGCATTTTCTGTACTTTTCAGGTCTTAGAATTAAACAAGCAAAACAGCGAGAAGATGTGGTATTTTCAAAACTTGATTCTGAAAATTGTACTTGGATTACAAGTCTCTTATAATATATACTACACTGCTTACATTTTTGACCTAAATGCTGCAGAAAAGTCTTAGTATTTTCTTTATGTCTTGGTTCTTAAATTCAACATTTTCTCCATTCTTTGATGATCTTCTCCGTCACTGTTTTTAATGTTAGCAATATGCAGTCTAAAGTAAATAACATATATATTTAGCTAAAGGCGCTGTTACAAATTAACTGATATATATTCGAGCCAAAACATTCATCAGTGCGTTGGAAGCCATCAGAGAGCTGCCTTCAACACAAGCATTATAAAGGACAAAATAACTGATCATATTAATGAATAAATGTTGCAACACATCGATGCTCGTTTTCTCTTAAATTCTACATACATTTACTGTTACGCCTAAAAACTAATTTTTAGGTGTGACCAAACACTCCTCAACACCCCAACTCCTGCTTAATTTCGCCCCTGGCTGGCTGGAGTTATATAAGTCACATTTGAGGTTGTGTAACTTTAATCGATGACTACTTTATATATATATATATATATATATATATATATATATATATATATATATATATATATATATATATATATATATATATATATATAGGCCAGGCATTTTTAATCAACGCAGTTCTGAAATCAATCTAGTGACTCATTTCAACCACTGATTTGTTTTCCTCTTATTCGTATGTTGAAGTGATTGTGTTTTTACAGTGTAGCTTAGTGGAGGCTGGCTTGAATATCTACTAAAACAAAAGACTCGGATCTAAAGTTTATCTGCCTAGTTTTCCACCCCCTGAACACACATCTGCACCAGCCTCTCGGATGCTCCTTTTTTGAGGAAGTTTTTGCGTGTCCCATCACGTCGCCTGGAGTTGTGCCCAGCTCCTCGCACGTGCTGGCGTCGCGTCGCGTCGCGTCGCGCCCCTCATCCCTTCCCATCCTCCCTCCCTTCCTCCCTCCCTCCCTCCAAAGGTGACCGGGGAGTCGCGCTCCGTGCTCGTTATTTACCGTCCCGAAGTTGAAGCGGAACCTGCGTGACGCACATCAGCTGATCTGATGGGGGTTCTCTGCTCGGCGTGCAGCTCCGTTCTCCACCCTCCCCTCTGCAGGTGAATCCTCCTCACATGTTAGTCTCCGCGCCGCTGCGCTCGTCTTCGCCGTGGCTCCGTCTTGATCCAAAGTCATGTTCCCCCTGAAGCTCAGATGTTGGTGAAACGACGCGCATGCGTCCATTTGTTTTGGAATACTGATTTGGCAGCCTAAGTTGCGTTCCTGAGACCAGAGTTGCCAGCGATGTGGATTACAGTCTGCGGCGTGTCTCTGCTCATCACTGTGGTCTGCGGTGCGCAAAGGTGAGATCTGACAGCAGCACCTCTGGTTCCACACAGTCCGGAGCTTTGGTGAAACACGTCTGAACTGGAAATGTTTTCTCTGCTCGCCTCCCCAATCTCTTAGCGCAAACGAACCCAGCAACATGTCCTTCGTGAAAGCCACCGTTGACAACTTGCTGAAGGGCTATGACATCCGTCTGCGGCCTGATTTTGGAGGTAAACTGCAGCCGGCTGCCATGTGCGGCTCAGCGGGGCTGCTGCGCCGCTTCCTAACGCTCTGCTGTCTCCACAGGAGCTCCGGTGGACGTGGGGATGAGGATAGACATCGCCAGCATTGATATGGTGTCTGAAGTCAACATGGTAAGTTTGAGAGCAGTGGAGGGTGAAAACGTGTGTTTGCTTTGGTGCAGCGTTGCTCCTGTAGGAGACCCCCACCCCCTTCCCTCCCTTTCCCCCCCTCCTCCTGCTTTCCCTTCAGCACAGTGATGAGATCCGTAATGTGTCAACCCCGATCCGCATGCATCAAGTCCTTCCCCGCGGTGTCACAGCCGGCGGTGGCTGAGAATTAACAAGGCGGGCAGCTGAGAGGCTGCTTAGTGATTCCGCGCACGATCTGCGGCCTCAGCGCGGCGTGCGGGACAGAGAAGGTGATCAAAAACACAGAGACAGCCAGGGGGTAAAAATATAAAGCGCCTTTCTGTGCTTGTTCTAGTCTCGCCTTTTTTTTTTTCTTTTTTTTCTGCCTCAAAGTAATTGCATAAGGGCTGTCAGACAGCAGGCTGCGAGTCTGTCTGCAGAATTTGATGTGACCACTTCATACAGAGCCAAGGTGCACAGAAGCTGAGGCTGACAGATTCACACGTTTCCCCTCCCCACGCGTCCTGGCATAAGCACACTCTGACTGTGTGACTAAACGTACACGCAGCTCAAACATTCACGCGAGGGGTTGAGATAAGGGTAAATGGGATGAAGCAAATAGTTTACTGAACTTTCTTCTAAGCTTTTACTATTAGCGGCGTGGACCGAGGACTGTGGAAGGATAAAAATGAAAGATGATACTCCTGATGTGCCACTGCCTTGGGAATTATTTAAAATGTGCAAATTTATTTTCTTGTAGACTAATAAACTTCTCAACTTTACACTGACCTTCCACTAATTTTGGTACACCTGTTCAAGGCATGAGGACTTGTTAAATTTCACCCTAAGCATCTAAACGTAGAATGAAATTGAGTAATTCTAAATTTAAGGGTTGTTGCCATTGGTCTTTGGTAGAGTATTTCTACTGGGATTTTTTTTTTTTTTTTTTTTGGGCGGGGGGGGGGGGGGGTTCATTGTAAGCACAAGAGCATAAAATGCCATGTTGATATCAGAAGTCAGAGGACATGGTGTGCAGAATGTTGCCTCTGAACACACATGTTAAACCCTGAACCAGATGGTCTACAGTAGCAGGAGACAAACCACGTGCAACCAATAACAGACTGGTCCAAAGAGCCTCAGTTTCAACTGCAAAATTCAGATTCCCAGAAGCGCAGTGGAATCTTTTTTTAAGCCTCCAGATCAGATGTATTTGACTGTGATTGCCTTTCTAAGGCTTATGTTTGGTTAAAGATTGTCTGTCAGCCTAGTCCCTACACACAACCTTAACCCTGTAAACACAAACTTGACACGCTATGCAGAATGTCACCAAATTGGTTTCAACATGCGTGAACGAGAACTGAACTTTGGTTGTCATCCTCAGAGGAGCGTCATTGTGGATACATACTCCTAAGTGTCAGAAAAAAACTTGTAAATACGTTTTTTTGACTATGTTCGGTTTCTTTACAGGCCAAACAGGTCTAATTCAAATCTAACGATAATAGTCAATTTCAGCTCAATCCAATCATGATCCAATCCAACCATTACATTTAAACCCACAGCAACCATAATGATAATATAGTGCAAAGTCAGCTGATCATAAGGCAGCAATTGGTAAAAAGCTATCTATCAAAGGAAGCCCCATGGATTTAACCACATTATTCACATTACAGCAATACCTCATACTGAACAAGTGACGGCGGAAAGGAGCTAACCGGTTTTAACTGGAGTAAACTTCCAGCAAACCAGCCTTAGTTGGCGCATCCATTTGCTGGAACCAGGTTAGGGTTGAGGAGACTAAACCTTCTAGTTCAGGAGCTCTGTATACTCAACTCAAGTCTTGAGTATACAGAGCTCCTGAACTAGAAGGTTCAACTCAAGTGTTGAGTATACAGAACTGGTGGCAGTATGCCATTAATATGCTCCAATAATAGCTTTGTCTAGGAAGGAATGTTTAAACTGAGAACCTCAAAGCCACGTTGTTTGGAAAAACAGATGTTTACATAGTTATTTGGAGCTACAGTACCTTCGGTGGGTTTGTTTTACGCCTGGTGACGCATCCGCGAGGTCCGAGCAGCCATGTCAGACCATTTTGGTCACTACGCCCCTCTAGAGGGCAGTGTTGCGCTCCTACGGCAAGCATACTACACCCCACTACACATAGATTTAGAAAACACACTTGTTTCTTCGAAGAGTGACGGTGATTTCTGTCCAGGAATTGTTAACAATTTGTTGATCACTGTGATCTTTCTGGGCCAAATCATAAAGATGTCTATATTTCTGAACCTCCAGGCTTAAATGCTGCAGACGTTGTGTACGCACGTCTCATTTCCGCCCTGAATGTGCGTCAAGCATAAAGCAACCGGGAGACGGTTAAAAACACCATCACCAAGCCTTGGATACTTTCTGTTGAAAGGAAAAAACAGAAGGAACAAAGTTGCTGACAGCAATAACTGCAACAAATTAATAAACTAAGAGAAGCAGGAGAAAACAGGATGCTGGGGTAAAGAAGTCAGTACATTGTCTAGCAGCCAGAGCCTGTATCAGCATTACTAAGAATATAGCCCAGGTAAGACTTAGCCAGTCATGCTATAGCATAATTAATAACCTAGAAGGTGAATGGATAATTTCTAATATCTAAGTTCTAACAGTAGAGCTTTACCTGTTATCTGTTTAGAGCTATAGTTCAGATCAACTTCAGTTAGGAGTTGCCTTTTCTTTTAAGTACCTTGTTAACACTGTTGATTTTCAAACCCTAGATGCTGAGTAGTTTGAGTAGCTCTTACCTAAGTGTTTTGGATGGATTTGTAACATCAGTGGTTGTGTGGGCTCTGTTGAAAACACCTAATGTTTTCAATTTGCACTTGAAATTGAGAATATCAAGGTACAGGCAGGATTTATAAACTGGATTTTCCCCAAAGTGGACCTGGAAAGTTTGACCCCGGCACTCAAAATGGCTGGCTCTGTGTTTGAATGTGTTGGTCGCTGCAATGATTCGTTCTTCTGCCCGTTTGTCTCCTTCAATCATCACACTCACATAGCTGTCCAACCATAGTTAGCAAACATGTTTAAAAGCAGAGTAATGTGCTATTACTGGTAACTGTGGCCAACCTGATAATCACCTTCTGCTGATTTTCCGACTTGCACTCCCACTACTGGAGAGCCGTTAAGTGTGATTCATTGCTAAAACTGAAGCAGACGGAAGACTGTGATAGTGGCGCTGCTTTACTTTAACCTTGGAAATTGCAGGAGCTCTTTGTTGCATGTTTATAAAACTAAACAGCGTTCCAACGAGAAAGTCTTAAAGAGGAAAAGGGAGCATTGAAAAACGTTTTGGACAACCAGGCATGTGGTGATTTTACCTTCTGCTAAAGTTTGTCTCGCAGCACTCCATTATTTATCCTTTGGATTTGTGATCTGGCACCCTGCCAGGCTGATGACAATTAAGACGAACTGTTGAAGCAGCCTCATGGAGATAACTTATGTCTGCTGTTAGTCTTCCAGAAATCTCCCTTCTGCACCCCAGCTGGAAGTCATTTTAAATATGTTTTAATGAGTCTGGAAAGGTGGCTCTGTAGTCTAATTTAATTTAATCTAATCTGATCTCTGGGTGCTCTTGGATGCATATTTACATCTTTAGAGCTATTTTTGTTCTGGAAATATCCTGCAAAGAGGAGGCAAAAGAGTGGACCGAGAATTTTAGAGAAACTGCATTCCTGTGAAAATGCATTCGGTCCCTTTACATCTTTCTTCTGTTTTTGCTTGTTTGTTGCATTTAAATGCTTCAAATCATCAAGTGAATTTTAGCCACAGACAAAGCTGAGTAATAAACCTGCGGATATACATAGTGCAGGTTTGAAATGCTTTAATTTGTTAAGGGAAATAAAGCTATCCAAACCATCTGGGGCTGATGTGAAAACGTTTTATAAAACCTTGGCAGCAACAATTGCCATCACATGTTTGAGGCCTTGTCAACACGTTTTCCCCTTTCATCCACACAAAACTATCTTTTTACATCACTAGAAATGATTAATTCTGAAAAGTCAGATCAAATATTTGAAGAAACTCTGTTTTTGTTTGTGTGTGTACAAGATAAAACTGAAGTTTAGGGTTTCACCATCACAGTCTGTGACTAATAACGAGCCGCTGACGTTAAATGTGTGACCATTGACTCGGCCATGCATTGAAAGAAAAAAAACAATGCTATCAGGGAGGTGCTGATTTTTATGTTGGTGTTGTGATCGACTGTTTAACATTGATTAGACACATATTACAAACTGGACATATTCACTGCTACGTAATCAGTCTCCAATCATTTATTTCCAACTGATGTTACCTTGGCAACCACACATTTCCTGTCTTCGCCTCAGTATCGAGACTTTAAAGTAAAAACGATTTTTCGTTCAGACGATTTTTGCTCTTGTTTTTACAAGACCAACTGTTACAATACCTTGTGATGCAAAGGACAAAGAGCACTTGGAGATCATCTGTTTTACACCAAACCTCTCTCCCAATACAGAGGCGCAATGCTGTTCAGTGTTGCCATTGTTTTGAAGGATTCTGACTGGCTGACACAGGTTTAGCTTTGCGGTACACTGCCCTCTATGTATTTGGCATGTGTAAAACAAAGTTCAGTGGTGTATTTATGCGGTTTGGTGAAGATGAAACCTCTTCTGAAAACGACCCTGTGTGTACGATAATATTTTTTAAAAACAAAGTGGTGGAGATATTTTTTTTTTAAAAAGGCCCAGGCCTTAGATAACTGGCTAGAAGTGTCTTATGTCTCTGTATTTTGAGCAATTCATCTTTGGAGAATCGTTTCAGTTTAGCAACGGTGGGCAGTTTTCAAGTGTGAATTTGTCTGACTCAGTCCAAAACCAATTTCAGTGGCTTGGCCAGCCAGGCTGACTTGTTGTAATTTGTTGTCTGAAAAACATGTCACGCCATCGTCCAAACTCTCCAGTGAAAGATTTTTGCTGTTTTTGTCTAAAAAATCTGAGGATACATGGTGTACTCGCACAGAGGTCAAGGAGAGGTCTTCTCTTTGACCTCTCTGCCACTTTCGATACAATAGACCACACCATCTTTCTTCACCATCTTCAGTCCATTGGCATCTCCGGTACAGCACTCCTTTGGTTCACCTCCTACATCTCCGACCGTTACCATTTTGTTTCCATTAACAACATTACATACCGTACCTCCCTCGTCACTCATGGTGTTCCCCAAGGTTCGGTGTTGGGCCCCTTTCCTCTTTATCATTTACTTGTTACTCCTTGGACAGATAATTCACTATCACAGACTCTATTTTCACTGTTATGCTAATGACACTTAACTTTACATATCCACAAAATCAATCACCCCAGCCATTCTCTCCCATATTACTCACTTCATCGCAGACATTAAAACCTGGATGGACAATGATTTTCTAAAACTCAGCAGCAACAAAACAGAACTCCTCATCACCGGTCCCGTATCCCTCCTCCCCTCTGTTCAAAGCTTCACGATTGAAGGTCACAATGTTTCCCCCTCCTACTCCGTTTGTAACCTTGGCATCATCCTGGGCTCTTCACTGTTACTTCAAACACATATCAGTCACTAAAACACCTTTCTTCTACCTCCGCAACATCGCCCAGCTCCGTACATCCCTCTCCCAGTCTGCAACTGAAATCCTCATACATGACTTCATCACCTCGAGACTCAACTACGCCTCCTCTAAGGTCTTCCCTCCACTCATCTCCAAAAAGTA
The DNA here is from genome assembly GCF_011125445.2 of Fundulus heteroclitus. Classification (NCBI taxonomy): domain Eukaryota; kingdom Metazoa; phylum Chordata; class Actinopteri; order Cyprinodontiformes; family Fundulidae; genus Fundulus; species Fundulus heteroclitus. Next base: position 8,554,743 of record NC_046379.1, on the reverse strand, counting down.
CAATACATACAAAACTCTGCTGTGTGCCTTTTTCATTAAAAAATAATGTCATGGTGTTGTTTTGTCAGGCCAAATGTCTCTCCTCAGTAAAAGGGTTGGGTGCGGTAATGATATGCAGCTCTACCAAATTGACTTCACTCTGATTGGCTACAACCATATTTAGAAAACCGGTCAAACGCTGCCCCCTCACACCACTTTCCCCCTCCATCACTCCTCTGCCACTCCTCTGTCTCTCATCCTTCGGGTGTAAGTGCAAACTTCATGCATTTTACACCACTGTCTGACATATTAACTCCCCTTTTTAGTAACCGCTGTGAAGTTACTGTGAGGTTGAATGTTGGATATTCACGCTCCGTGACTGCCTCCTGTTCGAGCTGATACAGGGAGGCTGATCTGGGGCTGCCGTCTGCCTTCCTCCTCTCTGGTGGTGCAGTCAGACATGCTAGTGGAACTTACAGCCGGTACATCATCAGGAGGGGGAGGGGAAGGCTGTTTGCTTGATGGTGTGCTCTGATTGGAAAATATGAATTACGTAGAAAGACAACCTACGTAGAAAAATAACACATTTTCTGATCTGAATTGACCTCCCCTGAGCAGGTCCTTTGGTATTCGGTTTTGGCATTATCACCGCCTCACCAGTGCACTACAGACCATATTATACCGCCAAAACCTTAGAAATTTGTTGTCATGGCCTCTTTAACAATACTCTGAAACTAAGACAAGATATTTTTGAGATGCTTAACTCCCCCAAGGATGTAGTTTGTACCCAGTATCTGTTTTTTTTTTTTCTTGTTGCATTATGACCATGGGCATTAAATAAGTTAAGCAAGGCCTGCAGTGCTTAAGATGTTGTTTTTGGTTCTTTTGTGACCTAATGGATGAATCATTGATGGGCTCTTGAAGTGATCTTTGTAGACCGGCCACTCTGGGAAGGTTCACCATTCTTTCTTATTTTATCTATTGGTGGATAATGGCTCTCACTGTGGTCTGCTGGAGTCTCAAATGCTTAGAAATTAGTTTGTTACCCTTTCTAGACTGTTCAGTGCAAATGTGGTTGCATCTCGTATATTCTTTTTTTCCTGTATCGAGTAATGATGTGTTGCTTTTAGAGATCTTTTAGGTGACCTCATTTGTCAGACGGGTGCTAAGTGATCTCTGGATTCGGGCAACAATAAGGCCTTCCTGTGGCTGGTAAAACTAAAGTAGAAATGTGATTAATCAAAGTCTATTCAAGATTTAACAATGGACTAGCTATATTTTCTCATACAGCCAGGTTGGTTAGGATATATTTTCTCCTAAAAATAAAATTATCACGAGAACAGATTTTTGTGTTTACTATGATTATCTATACCTGATATTATGATTTGTTATATTTTAAACATATTTATGTGAGGTAAAAACGTAAGAAAAATCTAAAATACCTTTTCATGTGCAGTATATGTTCTTTGAGACTTGGGAACATTAAAATGTTTCAGCTCTACAAATGTACTTTATATAAGCATTAGAAAATGGAAAACCGATAATGTTATCAGAAGCGCTTCTCTTAAAAATTTAATTTTATAGTTCAGTAGTCCTACCAAAGGTTGCTTTAGGAGTTTAGGTCCAAGTTGTTGTTCAGTTTATGCATACATAAACACTTCAACAAAATGTCTGTCCAGACACACCCCACCAGTGTTTGCAGTAAATCCATACTTTTATGGCCCAATTGAGCTGCCAGACACAGTGGCAGAGAAGAAAACAAATAAATCCATTAACAAAGGCTCCAATCCTCAGAAACGTTCACACCTGAGAGAAGTGGTTATCCAGTTTGTAGCAATACAAGAGCAGCAAAAACCTAATTCAGCTGTGCCACTGAGTTGAGAAACAATAATGTCTTTATTTACTTCAGGCCACTGATTTTGTTCAAAGTAGCATCTTGCTGAATGAGCAAATGATTATGTGATTATTAGTAAAGTGAAGTAAGGAGAGTGACAGGGATAATTGCCAGTGAGTTTATAATCAGATGTTGACATTTTGATGTAAAAGTACTGCAAAATTTGCAAACCTAGCCAAACTGAAACCAAACATCCAGACAATCTGAAATTAATGACTACTTTTCCCTCCTTTTAAATCTCCATTAATCTCAATTAAACTCAACCATATAGTCCATCCATCCATCCATCTATCTTTATATCCCACTTTTCCGTGATTGTATAGCTCCTCATGCTGGATCCAAATGTACACCCAGGCTGGAAGAGATGTATAGTCACTCTAGTGAGTTCTGGTCCTACTGAGGAATTTCCTCCCATTGCTGAGTGCCTGGAAAACCTCCAAAAGGAGCCATCCAAGAGGCATCCTGATCAGATTAACCACCTCACCTGACTCCTTTCAATTTGGATGAGCAGCAGTTTTACTTGAAATTTCCCATGGATGATGCAGCTTCTCAGCTTTTGACTAAGGGAGAGCCCGCCCAACCTACAGAGAAAACTCATACTGCTTAGCCGGCCATACATATAATATTTTCCTTTCAGGCATGATCAACATCTTATGACCATAGGTCATAAATTAATCAGTAAATCCAGGGCTTCATCTTTCAGCTGGAGCAGTGCTTTCCTTAATGAAGAGAACAACCTGTCTGCTTATCCATCTCAGTTTTGTCATCATTCAAGAACAAGACACCTGCAATCCTATGACACACTGTGTGCAGTATAGGAGGATAATTTCAAACATAGGCACAGAATTAGAGCCTTTGACAAAGCAAGCAGACTCTCATCCTGGTCAATTATGCCAATCCCAGTTTGGCATAATTGACCAGGATGAGCTGGGGCAAAAGCAACACCATAATATTTCCTCCAGGTAATGCAATGGATAAATGAGATGATGACCTGAGGGTCCAAAACCAGATGCCCACATTGCATTGCTGAAACTAATAACTAGGATGACAAAATAAGTAGCCCACCTTGTGTCCAGCATCAATCCGGCATGTTCAACCTTGCTCCGAGAATGTAGACTTGGGTCTTGCTTTGGCAATACTAGATGAAGTCACCACACATATCCCCCCCCCCCCCCTTCTCGACAAAGTTGTAAGCCTTGACCAGGTCAACAAAACACATGTTGACTCAAACTGCCCTGACCCTCTGAGCGACTCCACAACGGTAAAAATCTAAGTCATTATTAATTGACCCTGACAAAGTTTTAATACAGAAAGATTTCAGTCTTAAATTACAGGAGTTTTATTTATATGGCGATTCACAACACATGTCGTCTCAAGGCACTTTACAAACTCAAATTCAATCAAGTCATACAGACTAAAGTTTCCTATCTAAGGAAACCCAGCAGATTGCATCAAGTCTTGACAAGTAGCGTTCACTGTTACTGAAAGAGTGTAGAGCCAAAGTGGATAGTCATCTGCATTCAGCAATCCCTCATACTGAGCATGCATGAAGTGACAGTGGAGAGGAAACTCCCCCTTAACAGGGAGGAAAACCTCCAGCAGAACCAGGCTTAGTGTGAACGGTCATCTGACCGACTGGGGGTTAGAGAAGCATAAGCAGAGACACAAAAAGCAGAGAATCACACATTGGTTCACTCCACTTGGTAATAGTAGCTGCGCCGATATAGACTCTTGATTTTTTTTTTCCCGGTTATTACTTTTTCTTTTCTTGGTTACTTTCTTTTCCCTCTCACTGGGCAAAGAGTATGGATGGATATAACCTATCTATATGGTAGTGACAGATGTTCTGTCCCACTGGATGGTGTCACAGCATACTGAACGTCAGACCAGGTGTACCTACTATGAAGAAAAAAAAAAGACAGAAGAAAAGTAAGTTAGATAGAATCTAAGATTCTAACTTACGGGGGCGAGACATGATGCTCAGATGTTAGTTATATGGTTTTCCACAGAAAGTTTGCCAGGTATCAATGTAGCCCACGTCGTTTTCAGGACAGCACCTAGACAACCAGTGGTTGAATGATGATGATGATGCGGCTAAACATGTCATCACTGGTCAGATCTTTCAGGTGACCAGAGAAAATTATGGAATCCTGGGCACGCTTGTGGCGCAGCGGATAGCGCGACCCATATACAGAGGCCTTAGTCCACGACGCGGTCGACCCGGGTTCGAATCCGACCCGCGGTCCTTTGCTGCATGTCTCTCCCCCTCTTCCACCCTACTTTCAGAAAAAGCGAGCCACTAGAGCTGCAAACCCCGCCTCCCCCCCCAAAATAATAATAAAAAAATTATGGAATCTGACGTTGTTTTAGTAAACTTACACAATGAAGCAACACTAACTTTAATGACCTCAGATTGGCGTAACCGGGTGTCATTCCCACCAGCGTTTATAACAGTCTTACCGTATTTATGCTTATCCTTAGCCAGCAGTTTCAGGTAGGATTTGATTTCGCTCGTTCTGGCCCTGACCGACATTTGACTATGGTCCCTGGTACCTCTAGTGCCACGTTTCTGACTTTGGAGCTGCCAATTACCAGAGTCATCTTTTCAGCAGGTGTGTCGCTGAGGGGAAGATCTATTAGAAATGCAGACAGGTTGGTGGGGACCTGTCTGCATGACCTGTCTGGAATCCAGAGCTATGCTTCCTGTATATTGTCACCCAGCTGGTGTGGCTACCCTGCTGCTTCAGTATTGCTGGGGGACCGCTACGTGAAGCTAATCTCTGTGGCTCCGCGCTAGCTAAAGGGCCTCCGCTATCTGCTGGTTTTTCAACAGCGTGGAGCTGGGCCTCCAATCCATCCTCGCCTCCAAAGCTACAAAAATACTACATTTGTTACAAGTACCGTTATCACTGATGGTGGCCGTGGAATAACTAAACATTAGACACAGAGAGCAGGTGAGAGGGGGAGACTTAGGACAGAGACGGAGAAGCTGATGGAAGAGCAGGAACTCATCCATCCATCCATCTATCAATCCATCCATCCATCCATCCATCCATCCATTATCTTACTCGCTTTATCCCTCATGGGGTCGCGAGGGGTGTTGGTGCCTATCTCCAGCATTTCAATGGGTGAGAGGCGGGGTGCACCCTGGACAGGTCGCCAGTCTGTTGCAGGCAGGAAGTCATTGTAGGGCTAAAGTTAGGCTAGGCTAGGCTAACAACCTCTTACTGCGCTGAGAAAAGCAAACCGTGTGAAACATGAGGAGTTCCCAAACATGAAGTGCAGCAACAGAGAATGTGTTTTAATTGTGCTTTTTGTGTTTGAAACAGAGATGTCACAACAAAGAGATTAAAGACCAAACCACAATCCACACAGCAACAGAAAACAGGAAGTGATGCAATACGCCTTACTGCAATTTCAAGAGCTCAACAGCACCTTGACTGAGTAGATGCTTCTTTGTTTTCACAGTAGATATTTTTTTTATTATTTGCAGGTGTTGCATGCATATGGGCTGGATATCAGATTCATATATGTAACAATGAGATAGGGTTCCACTTTGCACATGACTGCTGGCCTCCAGCTTTTTATGGCCTTTTCCACATCTGTCTTGCTTTTTCCTGATTCAGTTTCTAAGAAACTTCAAACGTGAGCCGAAGGAGTTAATTTCAGAGAAAAAGATATGCTGTGTCAAAGGAATACAAAAGTTACTGTTGAGAAACTTAAGGCGAGCACTGCTTCAGCGACACTGGATCTTCTTTTGAATTTGGACATAATTAATGCTGGCAAAGCAGATAGCTATTTATTTTTTTATCAAGATATACCTTAATTACCTAATTTTCTCTGTATTACCTCATTTTCTCTGCATTCTTTGTAAATTGAACAGAATTTCAGCAGGATTATTATTACTGCAGGTGTGTCTCAGTTAATAAATTTGTAGTTTAGGTATTTTAACTCATAATGTCTGCAAGATATGGTAATACTTTTTTCAACTCATACAAGCTGAAACAGAGATGTGTTGTGGTCCTAAAGTACCATTTAGTGGCGATTCGCTGCCAGTCTGGAGTAACTGAAGAGCACTTTGACTCTGGTTAATGTTGGAAGTGATTTCGGTGCAGCTGAGAGCTACAGTCAGTTTCAACTCGTTGAGGTTTAAAGAGTCTCAGTGGTGAGTTTGAGCGGCTACTGCGGGTCCCAGCCATTAAACCAGGATTCATTAATTCATCCTGCTGTAATAGTGTGGGTTTCTAACGCTGTTTAAATTCACATTTGCACCTACTGAAGCTGTGATATCGCAGTAGTTTCTGCACGTCTAACACCACTGCTGCTGTGCGATGTAGAACGACCCGTGAGTTACAGAGTGAAACTGAAGTGTTTGTCAGAAGATGTTCAGATCAGAACATTGGGGTTTTACTCTGATTCTGTTCTTTTCCTCAAAGCTGTTAAAACTGTTTGTATCAAGCAGAGATACTTCCTGTGTTTCATGTTGTTCAGCGAGTGTAAACCCGCTTTGGTTAAAATCCCTACTTATGCAACAGAAAATGCAGAGATTGTTGGAGTTCTCACCACTTCTCTCTTTTGCTTTGCACACACCAGATAACCCATGGAAGACAAACAGCTTGGTCTGCCTTTATTAAAAAGAAAAAAAAAACAAAATCAAATGTTTCTTTGATCTATAACTGCGGGAGACACATAGAGTGGAAGCCGATGATAATGGCTACATTTTGAAGTTTAAACGCTATATTATGAGATAAAATAAATAAATAAATAGGCCTGGATCTTTTCACTACTTTGACTTCAAAACCCATCATAGTTCATGCAAATTTTTTCTTTTCAGATTTTGTAAATATTGTTTAATGTGTTGCTACAAAATGTCATCACAGTTTATAATGTATTAAACCTCTTGGTTTTATGTGGTTTTATTTTTTTTTTCCAATGCTGAGGGAGGAGAAATTGACTTAATATGTATCATATGCATATAGCAGCATTTTTACAACTTTTTCTTTTCAGTTGTACTTAAGCTGGTTGCTCGTTGTAGTGTCTATGTTCAAAATCAAAAAACATGCTTAAAAAGAAGAAAAAGGTAGCACGATGACCAAGAATGCTGTGGAAATTTGCTTTAGACTAATGACATTATGAAAGGAGCCCTGAACCCAGGCAGGAGAGCATAACATAATGACATGCCATAAAAAGTGATTTATCCAGTGAGAAAGAGGAGGTCAAGAAAATTTTGTCAAAGAAAAGCAGATTGGAAGCTTGACAATCCGACACTTTATGGAGGGATATAAAAATGCTTTGTTGTGTACCAGTAATTCCCCACAGTGGAGAAAGATAACTTGTGACAAAAAGCGTATTGCAAAACATTAAAACTGTAGCAACATTGAGGTTAGACATTGTCATTTTTTCTCCGGTTCTAACCATCGCTGTTACTCTGATTCCCATAGAAATTGGCACTCCAATTTCTCTAAACAATCGTGTCCAGAATACATTGTTACAAGGGATGGAAATCCTCTTTAACTTTTTTGGGGGGAACAGCAAAGGTACAGTGACATTTACTGCTGTAAAATGTACAGGTGGAATCTTATCAGTACTTTATACAGTTTACTGAATAATTGGTAATTGATTGAAATAACATGGCCAATAGTATTTAACAATCATATTAAAGCCCCAGTGCGTAAAATGTTCACACTGGTACGCTCAATGATTTACTAATGACTTCACCGTAATAGCAACTACGGAAGCCACGTAGTATCATAAATGTGACAATGTAAACATGTCTTCCATGTGTTAGCTACTGCTAATAGCTAATAGCTTTGGTCATCATGTGAAATGGTTTTTGGCTCTGTCTCCAAGTCTGCTTGTCACTTCACGTCAATTCTCTGAGTCACAGTTTTTTGGGCTTGTTTCTGAGTGTGCAGTCAGTTGATCTTGCTGCTGTGCAGCAGAAAGCAAATAGACCAGCTGATATCCCTCCACGTACTGTACATGCATACCCTTCGAACAAAATTAACCGTTACTGCTGAGAGGACAGAGCAGTTCAATTTTGTTTATATAGCACCAATTCACAACACATGTCATCTCAAGGCACTTTACAAAGTCAAACTCAATCAAATCATACTGGCCCAAAATGTTTCCTATCTAAGGAAACCCAGCAGGTTGCATCAAGTCTTGACAAGCAGCATTCACTCCTCCTGAAAGAGCTTAGAGCCACAGTGGACAGTTGATCGTCTGCACTGTTGATGGCTTTGAAGCAATCCCTCATACTGAGCATGCATGAAGCGACAGTGGAGAGGAAAACTCCCCCTTAACAGGAAGGAAAACCTCCAGCAGAACCAAGCTCAGTGTGAACGGTCATCTGCCTCGGCCTACTGGGGGTTAGAGAAGACGGAGCAGAAACACAAAAGCAGAGAAGCACATATTGATCCACTCCACCTGGTAATAGTAGCTGTGTCGATATAGACTCGTTTTTTCCCCCGGTTATTACGTTTTCTTTTCTTGGTTACTTTCTCTTCCCTTTCACTATGCAAAGAGTATGGATGGTCCTCCATTTCAACACAAAATGGGAAATAGAATGAGCTACTGCTGTTTTTGCTTCCTTTATACTCCTCCTCCACCGACATGGGTGCGTCTTCATATAGAAGACAGATAGGGAATCACGTAAGGTTTGGCCCCTCTCGGCTTCTGAAATCAGAATTAGCAAGGCTACATGGCGCCTCCTAGTGAGTGCACCGACACCTATGTATTTATAAACTACTAAATCTAAGTTATGAGAAAGCTTTCATTTTTGATGTGAGGTTATTAGACTTCGCCAGCATATGTATTTATCAAAGCAATACTTGATTTTTGCTAATTAAAAGCTAAATTAGTTACACACTGTACCTTTAATAGTAATAATTAATTAGAATTCACCACTCAAAAACTACCCATCACCAGAGGGTAATTGTGAAACAGAGCTGGCAAAGTTACAATCAAGTAATTCAGCCATAGTCTAAAATAGTTTTGACATTTTGTCAGCTATTGCTGTTTTTAGCTCTCTTTGTCTGTCTGCTCTAACTTGCTCTGCACTCTTTTCTCTCCTCTATGTCTCTCTCTTTACACACAACACACTGGTCAGCATAGGGTGAGGTCACAGGGCTTAGCCCAAGGCAGATTCAACCAAAGTGATGAGGGGTATAAATGCAATAATTTTTCCCCTAGATGAATTGCAAATTTCCTTCTTTTTTTTTTTTGCATATTTGTTTTTTATATTATTTAAATATATAATTTCATCTAATGATTTATTGAAAGGGACAAATTTATGTTTTGGTTCCAGACACCCCGTAATCTGATTTTAACCTATGGTTGTTAGGGAACCATGCATTGATTTTGCAAGTCTCACTTTTTTCCACATAATCACCCTGAGTTTTACTACATTAGTTATTTAGCTGTCAAAAATGTAGTTTGTTTTTTCTGAAACACAGTCTGTTCTGCCACCCAAACTCTGTAAATAAATTGCGCATTAATTTTCCAACATTAGTTTGTCCTTAAAAGTATTTCAAGCTAACACTACAAATGTGGCACACAATATTGACGGAAATAAAAGAATGTAAAGAATTATGTCGTGCCAAGTATCATACATTGCTTTTGCTTTAGCACTCTATTTTAATTTCAACACAGCTTCTCATGTACTCATGTGACAGTTTCAAATCATTACCTATTCAGCCAAAGATCAGCAGGTAAAGAGGTGTAAGGATCAGACCCTGGTCTCATTATGGTTTAACATTTTTTGCTAGTCTTGGGTTATTTGGTGTGTCTAATTTAGATTTCTAATAATCCTCTAATAAACTCACTTCACTTTAAGAGCTAATAATTCTTGATTTGAGACTAGATATCTGTGGTTTATTTAGATATAATTTGGCCCAAACAATGCTCAGTGGGTAAGAGATGCTTGATTCAGGAGAGTTTAGAAGGATTTGTTTCAATTTATTGATGGCTCATTTTGAGGAAAAAAGATAGTAAGCCAACTTTTACTGATCCTTCATTTCCATAAAATAAAGGGCTAAATACAAAATGAACCACAGTAGTCCTTTAAAACATTAGAGCGAAAATATCTAGACAACAGTTATCTCAATCTTTATTATTTTTATGAATAAAACTTTACAGATTAATCCTTTAACATATGGACAAAGGACAAAGTGGCTTACTCAGCGTTCCCTGAGGAAAAGGTCTCATGTCATTCTGAGACAAATCAAGCTGCCTCATCCCTGACACTGATGCGACCCCGGTGGACAGGGCCTGTACCACTCGTGGGGCTCAAGTGAACTTGGCAGTTAGTGAACAGATTACAGGAGGGTTTTCAGATCATTGTCAGGTCTCTGCTGGTGTAAGTCATCAGACATGGTGTGCTGTCAGGAGGGAGGGCAGCAGGGGAGTTAAAATAACAGTGATTCAGCGTGATGTTTCTCTCAGAGTGATGAAATGTGGCATTCTCTGGGGTGTACGGGAGTTAAGAAAAAGACATGAGCGTGCAAACGTGTTTTGGGCCTGCAGAGGAATGTGCACGCAAATAAGAATTTGGTCTAATGACGAATATTTTGTGTAAAGTAAAAAAAAAAAAAATAAATAAAAGAATCTTCTCTCTAAACAGACCTCTTAAATGCTGACCAGATGAGATGTTTGTCCATAATGCGTAGCACCTCTATAAAAAAAAAAGTAGCATATTAGTGCAATCACCTCATACCCCTTTTCAAGCACGGTGGTGGAGGGCTGATGGTTTGGGCCTGTTTTACAGCCACATGACCACATTGTCTTTTGGCTTGATTTTTTATTTTTTTATTTTATCTGAACTGTCCATTCTCTGTTAATATGTTTTAGACAGCTTCTTTGAGTAAAACATAATGCTTTCAGAATACTGGGACACTGGGAAGGCTTTAGATATATCTTGCAGCTCACTATCTAATTTCTCACTGTTGATCTCTGCATCACCTTCAAATGCATGTCTGACTAAAGCTACAAAGAACAATTCTCAGATGTCTAAATATCATCAGTTTAACATATGTCAGTCATTGATTTTACGTCACCCTTGTTGCCATTTTCAGAATTTTGTGTCTGCTCATAATTTCAATCCATATCACTGTTTTTGTTTGGATTGCAGACTGTTTTGCACCCGGTTGATAGTTTAATTCAAGCCATATCAAGTTTTTTTTTAATTATTTTGTTGTCACTGAGGAAAATAATTATCATGTCATCCAAAAGGATTCTGTGTTGTTTTTTTTTTTCTTTTCCTGGCTGCTGTGTGAGCTGATGAAATATCCTCTGGCAGAAAACATTATCCGAGATGCTTTGGGAGGCTCGCATCTGAAAATAAATCGATGCAATCAGCACACAGCCAATAAGAAGCTTGTTAGCTGCTAATGAAAATGTGCACATTAAGTCAATATGAAATCCCCTGAAAAATATTTTTTGTTGTTTAAACACTGAATGTATAATGGACAGTTTATTTCTTCTCATGATTTTCAAAAGAAAAGACAAGATTAATCTGTTTTTAGTAAGAGACATAGTATCAGCGTCCATCCACCCAGCTGGTGCTATCGATTACACTGGAGGAGTGATGGGTCTAGTGCTGCTTTGGGATTAGGATTTATGAGAAGTGGTGCGGACCTCTCTTCATCTCTGCACGGAGTAGATATCAAGGTGTCGGGATGCGCTCAGTCAGACTGATGGGTGGGTCGGCCAGGCGTGTATAGCTCTAAGAATCCATACAGGTACTCATGGGCTTTGGTTCTTGCCTTTTTTTAAAAAATATATATAAATAAATAAATGTGTGAACTTCTCAGGCAAAACCTGATTGATTTAAGTCAGGGTGAAAATCTGCTTTTTATCAACATTATTAAAACTTCGGAGCATCTTGATTTGATCACATCAAACACCTTGTTGGAGGTGGCTGAAATAGAAGAAAATCACAACTGTAGATAAAGAAACTGTTTTTGAAAAAGTGACCGATTAGCACTTCATTTTAATAGGTATGCAATAAGTTGAAGATGTTCTGCCCGCGTCCTCGCTTAGACTAAGAAAGTAGAGCACATAACCCCAGTTCTAAAGTCCTTACACTGGCTCCCTGTATCTCAGAGAATAGACTTTAAAATACTTCTGTTAGTCTATAAATCCATGAATGGCTTAGCACCTAAATACATCACAGACTTGTTATCAGTGTATCAACCCTCCAGATCACTCAGGTCTTCTGGCTGCAGCCTTCTCTGCATACCTAGAACCAGAACCAAACATGGAGACGCAGCATTTAGTTCCTATGCCCCACTTATCTGGAACAAACTTCCAGAAAACTGTAAAAATGCGGAAAGCCTGAGTTCCTTTAAATCAAGACTAAAATCACATTTGTTTAGGACTGCATTCAACTGCACTAGTTAAACAATTCTCACAAGTTCAGCTTTATTTTTTAGTCCAACTGTTTGTTAATGCTCTATTTTGTTTCTACATCTTATTCCTACTTGCTTTTTTCTGTTTTATTTTCCTGTATTTTAATCATGTAAAGCACTTTGCATTGTCTCTGTACTGAATTGTGCTATACAAATAAATTTGCCTTGCCTTGCCTTCTGACCAGGGTTGCCAAGTCCGCTTATCATAAGCAACTTTGGCCTTGTTTTTGTAGATTTCCCAAGTTGCGGGTTGTGGTTTTTTGTGCTTGTTTTGACAGTGAAGTTGATTATTTAGGCAATTTATAAACATGAGTTATATAATGAGACCTGCTCGCACTGCTGCACTACAGACAGCGTGAACCGCCTCAAATATCCAAATATCACTCCAGCCCTCCATGTACACACACTGACAACACTAACATGGAGAACTGCTTTAGGAAAGGTTGTGGGGGCTAGAAAGCTATGTACTGTGGTGGGTTGCTTGTTGCGCTTCCTTTGTCATAGAACTGGCCGCTTGTTTGTCTCACAATGTGTGGCAACACTGATTCTGACTAAAGAAGAAACCTTTTGAAAGAAACCGTCTGTCAGATTATCACACAGAATAGAAACAATCTGACAGTCAAAGTTACCGTTCTGTGATAATGCCAGCCTGCTGCCCAGCTTGGCTCCTGATGAAATGGGGCCTCATTAACCTCTCATTTAATGTCTGTCTGCTCAGGCTGGAAAGTGTGGAAGACTTTTAGCCAACATATAAACTAAAGGACATTACACTGTCTACCCTATTGTCTTCCACTCCTACAAGATTGGTGGGAATCCCAGGATGACCCAGCAACACTCATTATCTCATTTTGGGGTATTTAAATTTAAGCAGCCAACAAAAGTACAAGACCACCTTGTTGTTTTGCTGCTCAAGTGATACCAGCAGTGCTTTTCTCCCATAGCCAAAGTGTTAAACTTTTCTTTCAGCAAACTGTCGACATGATTTATATTTTACACTTTGCTTTGCATGAGCTGCGAGCTACAAACTCACTTTATCTGCTAACTAAGAAACAGAGTCGCCTTAAGGAACTTCTGATTGACACAAATGTGTATTGATTGATACCACCAGTGAGTAGCGGACTAGAACAGGGAAATGGGTTGCAGTAGTCGTCGCTGCCGATATGATCAGGCTCTCCAGGAAGTCACACATATGTTTTTTTTTTCTAATTTAACCCTCTGAAGACACCGGTAAATATAAAAAACAGACCATCTCTCAAAAACACACTGCTCTTTTTCGCTTCATAATAAGACTAGCCTAGCTTGTCCTTGTGATTGTTTCTGCCAGAATCTTGATTTGTAGTGATTTGTCTCTTATCTACCTGCATGTGAGAGAGCTGAGGTTGGCATGGAAACAAGGAAAATGATGCTGGTTGGTTTGGCAACAGTGAAAGCCCATATGGGTGTAACATAGCTGATGATTAGCATCTCTTTTCGTATTGATCTTAACATCACTGATGATTTTTAGCTACATTAGAGCATCTCTGCATATTTGGTCTGACCACAAGAAGCAGGAAGGCAATTTAGGTTCTGTACAAAATGTTATCTTTGATAAAACCTAATCAGTCCATCAGGTCTCACCAGCCTTTCTCTCCAGCTTTGCTTCAGCTCATTGAGGTTTGCAGGTATACATAGCTTTACAGCAGGGGTGAGGTTTGGACTCTGACTGGACCATTTTAATATTTTAGGTAATTTTCTTTTTTCAGTTTTTCTACTGTAGATTAGCTGCTGTGTTTCGGATTCTTGTTCTCGCCCAGTTTGGGTGAAGCTTTAGCGGTCGGGTAGATGGCCTCATATTTGACTCTAGAATATCTTTACATGCAGCGTAGTTCACGATTGTCTCAATTACAGTAAGGCTGCAAAACATCTATATATGGTTTTATGTTTCCGAAGAACCTTGTTACAGCTCTGGAGGTACATTGAATTACAACTTTGCATACCTAAGTTGTATTGCCATATTGTTTTTAAAATGAGGCTTTCTCATTGAATCCTTCCAAATAAGTTATACTTGTTCAGTATTTATTATATGAACATGCTAACTGAGACCTGTAGATATGACAAGAAGCTCTTGCGTTTTTTTCATTACCAATATTTATCTCTGTAGAAAGATTAAATAGAAATAGTTTGTAATTTAACAACAATAAAGGGTCAGTATAAGGTTCAATAGAAGAATAGTTTTCCTTCCTTTTGCATTCAGTTAAGACTACGGTCACTACATCCTCCAAACCAATTACAAACGCAGACCCAGGAAAGCCCGCCCCCTCCAGAGAGTTCAGAGAGCATGGGTTCTTTTTTCTTTTTCTAAAACGTACAATTTTGGTGAAAACTTGGTTGAATAAAGGGTTGAGTTCGAATTCAGTGTTCTTTATCAAAAAACAAAAAAAAACAAAAAGGTTGTTAAGCAACAGCATAAAATGGCCAGGCATGCACTTAAAATATATATTTTGAATTTTCTAAATAATTATCGATATGCTTTCTACTTTTATCAATATGCTTTTTTTCTATATCATCCAGCCCTAGTTTTTAAATGACATTATGACTCTTTTGAGATTAATAGGGAGAATCAGCTTCTTCTCTAAGGTCATTGCTGTTGTCTTTACTACCTGGCATTGTGTTTGAATACACCTGTATACTGCAGAGCTGCTAACCCCTAATCATTTAGAGCTGATCCCCCTTAATGTAGATCAGCTAATCAGACGTTGGTTTGCTTGGTCTTCATAGCTCTATTTACATGACTAGTGATGTGATTTATTTTGCACGATGTGACCTGGTTCTGCTGCGGTGTCAGCTCTTTTTTCATGATTAGAAGTTGATGTTGCCTATTTTTTCCCCCCTGTCTCACTTCCTAATCTCTTTTCTGATGTTTGCTCAGTTTCAGCCAGAGATGACTATAGATAAGGAGGAATTAGGTCAAACCACAGCACACTGGAGTGGGGTTATTGCAGCAAAAGACCCTTTGCTGCATTAAATGAAAACATGAGGGCAGGTCAGACACAGGAGGAAATGCATAGTATAGTGTTATAGTGTTACAGAGCCATACTTTCCTAAGTTGCTAAAAAAGAAGCAAAGCTGTAGCATTTGTTGGTCTGGGTTTGTCGGTGTGGTTTCACTGCCACAAGGGAGCACAGCCTTTCCCTGATACTAAGCTGAAAGTACTCAGCATTCAGTTCACGTAAAGGCTATCACTCAGCCTCTAAAACGCCACGGTGCCACATTGATGATGGACAAGTGGATGCTGAGGGGAACAGCTGCTTCTAATAATAGTTTCATCCCCAAAGAGACTCTATAGGCACACTCACACAACACAAACACATATACACCCATAAACAAACAGGTTGCGCTGCTTCTTATTGTGTGTTCTCAGCTTTATTAGGGAGCACTTTCTCGCTGCTGTCTCCTGAGATGTAATGTCATCTATAGTTTATAATTGGAGCAGTTCCTGTGGCTGGCTCAATGACTGATTCTTGGTTTAGCACTTCTGTTGAGCCAGATGTTTGGACGCAACTTGCTCATAGTTTAAACTGAATCCCAGTGGTTGGACTGGTCAGTGTTTACGGGTTAATATTTGCAGAATGTGACGTCAGCAAAGACGTCTTGAGAATGTACTGTGATGGAAGGGACACATCATAATGAGGCCTGATCTGTTGCTTCTCACCAGAACTTGCTTCAGACATGAACAATTAAGTTTCTGGAGATTTTTCTTAACAGATTTGACATGCATTATACCGCAGAGACGGGTTCCCACAACAGAAAATATTCTTGTGCTCAAGAATGTAGATCGTATTCCGAAACTAAGACATAAAGGTGCAGTTTTATTTGCAGAGAATGACAGAGGGATGCACTTCTGTGAAAGCTCTAATTGGATGGATCGAAATAGGCTGAAGGCAACATAAAACTGCTGATTTATGTCTTTTGTCTAGACCATCCTCTGCAGATGCTTCTTTTTGCCTTGGTAGTGGTAAAAATAATTACTGAATATGGTTACCATAACATTCATTCCTAAATGTTACAGCTATTGTGACTTTGACTAACAAATGATCGGAAAGTCCATTATTTGCAGGTTATTTGCTGTGTCCACAAAAGACGGTTTGATTCCTTGACTTCCACTGTTTTCTAAATGATTTAGTGTTCAGAGTCTGGTGGCTAGGTAGAAAAGACATTCCTTCACAAGGGTACAAAATTAGACTGAAACTGAGTACAAGTGTTGCCAACGGTAAAAAAGCAACACAATCGAAAGGCGTTTGAAAACAGGTATTATCCTCATCTGTTTATTTGGTCTGAAATTTCTCCCTTCATACTTTAGTTGCAACTTTGTAAATTAATATGATGCCCCTATGATTTATAAATGTGTTGTTTGAAATATTATTTAAATTCTATTTTATTTGAAATGTTTGCAGATGCTCTAAAGCTACACACCCTGTTGCCATTTCTACAAACCACTTTTTACCTAATTCTCACTTTACAAAGTTACATTGTGAAGGTAAAGGTGCTCTTAGCTGTTCAGGTTTTTTATTCCTCTTGAACTGACTGAATCTCCATGTTTTTTGATCGGGCCTTTTGCTGTGAAGAAGAAAATATAGACATTCAGCTGACTGAACCTATTATAACTTGCTTTCAGTTGTTTTATCTTTTAGCCATGCAGTTTCAAAGCTGGAAATCTGTTTGTTCTAAAGCCTGAATATCTCCCTACAGTCCCCGCGTTCTAGTTAAAGTATTTATCAGGTCAAAGCAGTTGAAGTGGTTGTCCTTTCCAGCTGTAGCCCCGCTCGTCTCAGTGTTGTACGTTGACCTCGGAGGGTGCAGATGCCCCTCAAGCAAACGCATTCTTTTTCAGAAAGTTAGTTTCCCTCGAGCTTCCTGAGAAATGCACACATAAGCATCCTGACGTACTGCGACGAATGCTGGAAACGCTGAATAGCTGTGAGGAGAATCTTAACGGCTGCTCTGCCCCTCAGATTAGATCAACCGAAGGCTGGTGATTTTCCCTCTGAATGCTACCTGCTCTCAGCTGAGACATTTTGATGAGTTGTTTGTTAAAACATTTTAGATGCTAATCTGAATCATTGTACCGTCAAAGGAAGTGTCAGTACTTAACCTTATCTAACACGGAGAGCTCATGTTGTAAAGTAAGATTGTGTAGTTTGAACAGACCAACAACCAAACTAGCATCCTCTGATAATCAAAAAGAAACATTTAAAAGACGCCATAAGTCTTAGAATCAAATTATTTTGTGGAAGCCTGTACTGGATGTGTCGGCATTAACTTATTTAAGGGCAAAATCAAAAGTTCGAATTACCCATAATGCAGCAGCACTTTTCTGTAACCATAACAGTCATGATGGCGGCTGCAACGGAGTGATGATTTAATGATGCTCTTTATTATGTCCTGAATGAGCTGCATATGTCTTTAAAACCTCAACAACTGCCTGGTCTAAGGACTAAACTATCTTAAAACATATTAAGATCCCTCAGGAGATGTTCAAAGGTGTCTTTCAGGAAAAGGTTTTCCTCCTTGTCCTCATACCTCAATTGCCCAATCTTGTATAAGAAAATAATAAATGGATGGATTCAAAGCACTAAATTAGCCTGTATTCTAAATTGAGCAAACTCACCTTGCAAAGTATAAAAGAAATCTGTCAAAGTCTCAAAATGTTCCTAAAAGCAGGTTTCAGATTTCTTACCTCTTCTTCTGGTGCTATCATTTCCCTAGCCTCCTCAATTTTTCCAGTCAGCAGCTAATTTAACTGCTCAAACACCTCTTGGATACAAAGAGCCCTGACAAAATGCAATTTGATGGGTTGGAATTACATAAAAGGAGGAAGCAAACAGGACTCCACCAGGGTTTTAATGGACCCGGCTGGAAAGTGAGAACATGAGTGGAGTGCCTTCCCGATGTTAAGATGTTAACTCTGAAAGCAAGAGACAGCAGTGAAACACGTGTTCCCCGAGGCTCAAACATCACTCATCAACTCCACGAGCAGCAAAAAAAAAAAAAAAAAAAGCACTACAGACGATTCATCCTGTTTAAGCTGTTGAAAATCCTTCTGTTGGGTGTTTTTAGGCCTCATGTGTCGGACCTTTCAGTCAGATCCAGTCTATGCTAGATTTCCAACTTTATACAAATATTTGCGATAAATAATCTTGGCTCTCTAAGGGGGAGAAAACTAAAACAAAACAGCTGCATTGATTGCTTCTTTGAAAGCTTTATGACATCTTGTCTCTTATGTAAAATAGGTTTGTCTGACATTAGACGTAGACTAAGCTCAGTGACGCTTTAAAAAAAAAAAAAAAATCCTTCCAAGCTATTTTTATTCACAGGCATGCAACTAAATTCAGGACTCAATCAGGACTCTTTTATTGCATTATTCCACCATGCTTGTCTGAGTCATAGCGTGGATGGCTGGGTGCAGCGGTGGAAGAGTTAAGGCGGATGCAGTGATGGGAGCCTCTGAGGAGCAGGTGAAGCTGGGAGTTCCAGCTGTCTGTGGAGTCTCGGAAAGAACTGGAGCATGTAGGCCGGGCAAATTTCCCCCGCTGCTTAATAAGAGCTGACATCACACAACATAACTCACTTCTGCAGTCTGTGCTGCGGCTGGAACACATTGTTTTTTATGAGGGAGGTACAGTAGGAGCCGGATCCCTTGGCACCCGCATTGTGAATCAGCAGTACCAGTGACACGTGCGACGTAGTTTTATTACTAAACACTCAGGTCAATAAACTATTTAATCCCCCGTCCCGTATGAACTTTGACACGGTCTAGATGAAAAGCGGAAATCAATCTGTGACAGTTTTTTTTTTTTTTTTTTTGCTCTTGCAGACAACTGTTTCAAACAATCATTGGATGCAGTCAAAAATATTCAGGGAAGAGCTGCAAAATACCTGTGAGAAATTTTCCAGAGATTTATGTTTACATCATTTTGAGTTTTATTCAGCTGAAAGAAAACTGCATGATTAAATCATATTAAAGCATACACAATTTCGCACACAGGCTGGAATTCTACTTAAAAAAAGTAATTCAACAAATCTTTTGTAGACATAACTTATTAAATTTTACATGTATATGTCAGGTGTGTTCTGCATTTGAGCTCCCATCTGTAAGATCCACCATGGAGCGACCCAAACATTTAAATATTATGTTTCCAGCCTCATTCACTGAGCAAATAGTATAGAAAAGTAGTCACAAAAGAGAAATTTGAACAGTCCAGCTCTTTTATTAGAGAACTTAAATGTTACTTTCCAGCTGAGATGAGGACAAGGGATTGCGAATTGGACTCAGGTCACAGTTGAGTTGGACAAAGACTCCAGACTTAACTTTTATTGAAAAAAAGTGGCTTGTTTACAGCTTACCTTTTAATAACTTGCAGGTGTGTTTGCGAAACTTACATTTTACATTTCTGTAATTAATTAATTATAGGTTATTTTGACAGATCCTGTTCGTTATCTAAGAACACACTTCACCAGAACATTATGAGAACTTAAAGGTTACTTTCTGGAACCCGACAAGCTATCTTCTGGAATTTAAAAGTTACATCTCTTGATCATGCAGATTACTTTCCTTAAAATGTACCGAGTGCCTTACAAGAACCAACAGGAACACAAAGGCTATGTTCTATGTACTTACAGGTAGCTTTCCTCAGAATCTATAGGTTACTTTATGTAATTTAAGGGTCACTTTGTCAGAACCTACAAGTTATTTCCCAGCAAAAAAATAATAATAAAACTGCTTACTTTCGCAGGACCTACAGGTTACTTTGCCTGAACTTACATAATTTCTAGGGAACTTTTAACTAACCTGCAAGTTCTTGAAAAAGTCCTAAGATTACAGGAAGAACTTGGAAGGAACAGGAAGAATCGTATCGCCAAATGTCCAAATCAGAATTTCAACAGAGCAATCACCAAAACAGAAGGCCTTTCAGATATCAAGGATTTCTAACATTTCTCTGTCTCTGTCCCCCATCAGGACTACACCATCACCATGTATTTCCAGCAATCCTGGAGAGATAAGCGCCTCTCCTACACAGGCATTCCCCTAAACCTGACCCTGGACAACCGGGTGGCAGACCAGCTCTGGGTCCCCGACACCTATTTCATTAATGACAAGAAGTCTTTTGTCCATGGGGTGACGGTCAAGAACAGGATGATCAGACTGCACCCTGATGGAACGGTGCTCTACGGCCTCAGGTAAGAGCTAATTCTGCCCTTTCGGTTGAAATCTTGGGTTAGTAGGCAGTAGCCTTATATTAGGTAAATTTTTTTGGTCCTCTATAAGCTATCTTGCACCATTTAACACTGATGCCTTCGTCAAAAATCAATTTGCATCTCTCTGCCAGTCACTTAACATCAGTCTGCCATCAAGAAGAAGCTTGTTGCAGCCTGACACTTTTAAGCGTACAACAGCAGTCAGAAATTTTCCAGCTTTCTACACTAGAGCCATTTAGTTTTGCAGAAATTGCACAAGCTACAAGAAACAATGTCTTAATTTTTATAATACAGCACATACAACAGACGATTCAGGAAGCTGACAAAAACATTTGGTGCAAATTGTCCAAAGGTGTTCAGTTGTCCATCATCTGGTAAATTTTCCGTAAAAGACCCAGACGTTCTCGAAGGTTTTTTAGAAATCTGCTAATGTGTCTGTTACGGGAGACCTGTTTTTCTTCCACTGACATAAATGCATTTACACAATTCCCAGATTTGTACGTTGAATAAGTGAGACAGCACAGCATATTTCCTCAGCCTTGGTACATTCCTGCTGCAGATAACGTTGATTAAAAACCATAGATTATGCACGTAAGATCGTTTTATGTAGCAGGTTTTAACGAGAAATGGTTGCTGTCTCTAGGAAACGTGTTATTTTTGTTTCCTATTTGGTGCAAATGTTTTTAATGATGTATTGTGTTACAATTGGCAAAAGACAACCACCTAAAGCAAATGCATTGTATAAGATAAAAGAAATTTCCCAAATTATTTAGGAATATGATCTGTTCTGTTAGTTGGTGATATACAGATTAGGATTCATTACTTTTAAGTTTATGAGCTGCTAAATCCTTCTCTCTTTACATGAATGCGCACATAATCAGAAAACCTGGTCTAGCCTGCAAAGACAAGCAGCATTATGACATCATCCAGCATTTTTTAACCTATTTCAGATCTAATTGTATAATTTCTTTGCATCACTTAAGGAAAAAAAAATAATATGTATATATATGGGTCTTTGTATTTATACACTATTAACACACATTTTATTATTATTTTTATTTTTATTTTTTATTTTTTTCCCCCCAGTGTCCTGTCTAGCAATGTGGCAATAAGAATTGATATCTTTGATATTAACACACATTTTAACATAATTGATTTTGCCTGTTTATGGAGAACTATCAGAGCAAAATAAACATTTCTTTTGAAACACAAGGAAAATCCATTTTGTTTTCTTTTCATCGTCCAGGCGTCCTTCAGGCGTTTATGTTAATCTTTGGTTGGTATAAGTGCCATGATGTGGAGAATTTGGTGAAGAGAGGCCAGGTGGCTGAGCAGCAGGCCTCAAACTGTTGACCAGAACAGGATACAGAACCAACATGGTTTTCATGGCAACCCTTCATTTAACTGGAAATCCTTTGGTACACTTCTCCCCGGGACACAGAACGAGGGAAGGCTGTGAATACAGTCGCAGACATATGTCATTCAGTATGGTTCAAGTCAAACGCCAACACTCTGGCGTACATTTCAGAAAAAGCATCAGCTGCTCAGTGAGTAATGTTTTTTCTGGGCCTGGCGTGTTGTTCTGCAGTGACTAAACAGATACAGAAACTATATACAGTCATATTCAATTAATTAGAATAAGGGTTCAGTGAGGCTCATTTGTCAAATTAAAAATACTTTTTGAAAACAACAGCCTTCTAGCAAGTATTAAACATGTTTTCAATTAAGCCCACATTTCTGTATTAAAAATGTGTTTTCTATCGGCTTGGTGTAATATTGTAATCTTAAATGTTGTATTTTTATTATATGTAAACTAAAATATAGATTTTTTTAATAATTTTTATATTAGCAGAAATTATGGCTTTAAGACATCTATCTGTCTGTGAGTTATTAATCTATATATGTAATATGTTTATCTTAGTTAATTGGGTTACTGAAACAAATGGACATTTTGATAATATTCAAACTTATTGAATATAACCATACACTATTATCACATTTTCAGATTACTTTGTTTCTGTGGTTTATTGAATCAAAACTGAAGTCTATCAATTTTCAAAGCATCTATCTGGCTGTCTGTCTGTCTGTCTGTCTGTCTGTCTGTCTGTCTGTCTGTCTATGGATTTTTTTTGTCTCTCCAGCTGCTTTTTAAAAATTGAGCGCATGGTTGATTAAGAATTTGCAATTTTCCTGACTACAGGTTTAAAATGTCTATGTTCTGCTATTTGAGATGCTTTGCCTTCAGACAGAATTCTTCATTATGCTGTGAAATCAGCCAATTTGGGATGTTGTGATCTGTTGTTTTTTCCTGCTCTGGAGGCAACACCCTTGCTGAAAAGAGACAGGGGTCTCATACTAAAAAGTCCATACTAAAAGTGTACATACAGCTAAAAAAAAAAAAGAAAATGGCATACGGCAAAAACATGTAAGATTTAGAAAACCATGCACACGCATACCAGCATGTAATTTTTCTTTATGGATCACAGCTGCACCTAAAGGACTGCATAGCAGGTTCCACCTCATGTTCTGCCCTCAACACGCCCAGATTCAGCCATAAATGGTCAATGCAAAGCACCTTGTTAATCGTGGATTAAAAATCGGGTCAGCTGATCATCTTTTTTGTTATGCTGCAGCGACAAGCACAGAAAAAAAGCAAAGAAACTAAGAAGAATTTCGCAGAGAGGTGTTTATTAAATGAGAAAATGAGAGGTAAAAACACAGATGTTGCCCACATTAAAAGAACCTGTTAAAAACAAAACATGATTGCTGTTTTCAACGTCAGCTGAAAGCGGTGCTCCGTGTTGAAAATCCTCTGGGGTTGTGCGCTCAGATCGACATTCAGAGGAGGGTGGGACCCCAAGAGGAATGAACAAAATAATAATAATAAAAAAAAACACAGCAAAAACTATGCTTAGGTAGCCGATGGACGGGTTTGAGCAGTATGCACATGTCCTCTGCGCTCTGGGGGTTGGAGAGCTGCCTTTCAGCACCTGGAGGCGGGTGTGGCTTCTTTCTCCTGTAGGCTATAGCAAAATGCAACGCTTGGAGTCGAAAGCGGCAGTCGTCATATTGGCCAGGAAATATTTGATCCCTGAAACCTTGGTTCCTCCTAATTCTTCCACATGCAAGGTTTTCCAACAGTGCCCATGCATCCACCATGCAGCTTTCCGCATGAGTGATTTTAACCGTTTACAGCAGTTAAAGTAATTGCCACACACCTTGTCACAATAATCTGTTGATCTGGGTGATCATCGGGGAGAGGAATGTGATGGTGGAAAACAATTGATGAAATGTTTAGTGGACATTTATTTAAGATTTTTTTTAAATTGCATGTTTCAGGCCCCATTTTGTGTGTACTCAAGCTTTATAAATGAGACCTCTGGTACTTGCTTGAACATTCTGGATGCCCTGAAGCCAATTCAGTTGCTGAACCTCTTAAGTTCTTCTTGATATGTTCTTCCGGGTCCAGAAAACAGTTCTTTTTATTTATTTAACATAGGTTTGTTGCAATTTAAAACCATTTACATGCAAAGCCATAATGGCTGCATGCATTTCTTTTAGATGTAACCAGTGATAAAACAAGAAGACAAAGATTTCAAGCACAGTCGCCCCTCTTTCTGTCTTCTAATTAGATTGATGGAATTGCAGCTGAGCTTTTCCCCAGCTTCACCTGTGCTGATATGATTATACTGGAATTAAGTTAGCTAATCAATTTGGGCAAATTGCATAGTTAGCATCCATCCTCTGGTCTCAGAGTAACTCTTGTATGAGGATTACATTGGACTCTATCAAGATCGGTCAGAGAATACAGTTTTTTTCTGTAGGTGTACCCTCATCTATTCTGTTCAATTTGTTCAAATACAGCAGATTCCAAACACTAAGAGGATTCTCGAAAATAACTTAATTCCTGTTTTCAAAGCTATTTTTTTATGCATTAATCCGAATGGCTTCGTGCTTCTCAAGAATCACTATGTTTGACAAAAGCATATCATTATCACAATTTATTACATGTCTGTACAACAAACATTTTCAAATTTAAGTGGAGTTAGGCATATGATAATTATGAGAACATTTAACACCCAAGCGTAGATTGATTTTAGTTGGTTTGTTTGGGAACATTTGGCAGCAGATGCTGCTGTTTTTTTTTTTTTTATGCCAGCAGGAGCTGCCTGCTCCGGTCAAGTTTTTTTTTAAGGTCCTCAAAAAAGCTGCTTTTCTCTGTATGAACATATTCCTGGTGACAAACAAAGACAGAGATGCGATGGCAGAAGGAAAGAAAAAGCATTAAGTCAGACCTGGAGTGCTTTTCCTTTAACTTCAAACAGGAAACAGCCTGATGAAAAGGACAGGGAGGCTGGGTTTGTCCAGAAACGACTCGTCTTTCGAGGTTGAATGAACATGGGCCTTGCGGGCTGTTTTCAGCACTCTGTCTCATCCTAAAGTCAAACACTTCTCAGCGTATTCAGATAAGCACGACTTTATTCCCCTCTAGACTAGTTCACTGCCTCCTTTAAATCTCTTCCAGTGCTCATAGTTTTCATCTCTCTCGTTTTACCTGGTTTCCACATTCTCCTTTTACCCTTTTCCCTTCGTCTCTGAATCAGAAATTCTATCCCAAAGAGGATGCCTGCTTCCAGAGGGTAACATAAATGCTGTAATAAGCACAAAAAATTGTCACTGTCCTCAAATTGTTTGGATAAGAACCCTGTAAAGAAGCACATTTGTAATCTTTGTAAGCTCTCACTTTTGCCAAGCTTTATATCGTGGGTGTTCAAAGTGCGACCCCGTGGTCATTTTCTGCCCTGAAAATGATTTTGTGTGCCCCTGACAGCCCTTTAAGCATCATAAAAAGTAGGCCTGTCAGTACAGATGAACATTTTTTGGAAAGAAAATATTTTAGGTGAAGCTTTTTACCGACAACCTAAGATATTTAAACTGCCATTTTGCTTTAATTTTTTATTTCAAAGTAAATAGGAACACAAAAATCCAATAACTTTTATTAGACTAGAGCACAGCCATTTAATAATGTTAATAAAATACTGGAAGCATTTTTGAAGAAAGTGAATTGTGTATTCTTTTCTTGTTGAGAGTAGATAAAGAATATTTTCAAACCAAGAAAAGGAAAACAATGAACCCAAACAAATGAGGAGATTGTACACCTTTCTTTTAATAAGGCATATAATGCAAGATCGTTTTTATGTATTAGATGTGCAATTATTATTATCTAATAAAATATTGCATGTCCAATGTATTGTTGAGGCAGTAGAAATAAAAATATGATTTTTATGTCTAATTTCAAAATTTCAAAACATTTTGTCAAGTTCAACTTGACGATTTTTCAGTTGAAATGCAAGGAGGCTTTCATGCTCAAATAAAGGAGTACAGGTTGCGCTTATCAGCATTAAATACCTCATAGTCATGTTTTTTTAGTTCAGATTGTAGCTTCTCTGCTGTATCTCTGAACTTGCAATACTTTTGCTATTTTCACACGTTCCTTATTAAAATACCAACTGAATAGGTCAGTCAGGTTATGGTCTGGATGTTGACTGGGCCAATGGTACACCATACGACTCAATCTGGTTCAAGCTTCAGCTGTTGAAGAGACGGCCGTATATATCTGACCCTAAAAAACCTCAATACATAGAAGATGATCAACTTCATGACTTTGGCTACAAAGCCAGCCGCATTCATCAGCCCTCCACCACTGTGTTAGAACGTTGGTGAGATGTTTGCACTGATATACTCTGTTGATTTTTCTACATTACTGCCAAACATCTCACCTGATTGGATCCAAAGGCCATTAAAACACGTGAAAATAACAGGTGTAGCTTTTTCAAGTTAAACGTGGAAGAATCTTGGATAAGAACTTCCCGTCTAAAGCGAACCGCACCAATTCTGAACCTGTTGTTTCTTAGATCTGTTATCTTCTTAACAAAATTTGCTGGAAAATGAGCCTAATTACCGAAGGGCCAAAACTGGCTCTTTGCTCTCTTTCTATAATTGTGTAAAATGTGAACTATCAGCTTACACTTCATATACACTGCATTGCTGGAAGGGTATTTATTCTTCCTTCACTAGTTTGGCCCCAGTATCCGAAAGACTGAGGATCATTCCTTTCACACAGCTCTGCTGCAGAATCATTATCCCCAAAGGCTCCAACAATTATTCATCCAATGTGCTCTCTGCTGAGACAAGGGCTATATATAGGTTTCCCAAAATGACCTCGGTTTTTGACTGACACACACACACATACACATACACACACACATCCCAATTATTGTAAATTCAACACCTTGGAATAATGAAAACAACAACAAAGATCTGTTTATTTCAACATCATCATCATCATCATCAGCTGTCAAATCTGTGGTATGGTGACCACTGAGAGAATGCTGTTCTCTGTAAGGAAAAGAGAAGATGACACAGAGGCTAAGTTTAGTCTGCGCTGCTGGGCCTGAGCTGAGGCACAGTCTAAAAAAGCTTCTGTTTAACAAGACTCGTAGTGATCATGAGGCTACATGTGGGGAAATCACAGTAAAAACATAGTGTGCAAATATAGGAAAATTGCAAATAAACCCACACACACAGCTTTATTCGCACCAGTTAAATGTTTTCTTATTTTTTTTGTATAACCGCAAACTTCAATTTATTATTATTTAATGGGTGATGGTCCTACAAAATGTGATTTGTAAAGAAAAGGATATGGGTACCACTTTCACTCAGAAGAAGACACATAACCAACAGTATGATGATGTCATACATTTTGATTTAACACATCGCACATTACAATAATCAGTCTCTGCTTTACCTGTTATTGCACAACAATTAAATATCACAACTCGTGAGTTAATAGAAGGTATTATTTACCTTTTCTGAAGTTCAATAAAACTGTTAAATTTTTGCCCTGTCCCTCTGTCCCTGTCCAGGATGTACCCCATATTCCTGCCTCTCGCCCTTTGACTGCTGGAGATAGTAACCAGGATTACCAGCTATAGATTTGATTGAGACCTTTTGTCAAAACTTCACTTGTATAGATGCTCTCTGCAAAATGACTGAGCATGACTTATTTTAAATAGAAGAATGGGCAAAATGTGAGTCTCTACATATGCAAAGCTGGTAAGAAGATACTTGAATAGTGAAAAGACTTGCAGCTGTATTTGTCGGGGGCTGAATACATGTGCACACCACACTTTTGTAATTTTTCTGTGATAAAAAATAACAACCTTCATCCTTTGTACGTGGTGATCATCATGGTCTCCAAGGTCGGTTGTCACTGGTTCTGCTCAAATTGTCAGCTCCAGTCTGGGTTTATTTAATGTTTTCCTTGTTTTCCTATTAGTCACATTCGGCACTTGTTCCTTTACAACTAAACAGAGGAGTAATGGAGCATGGGGCGCACTGGTCATTTTGCCTTTAGCAGCTGGATTAAGCAGCAGCCTTGGAGCAGAGATGAAGGGCAGACTAACCAGGTGCTTGTTCACCAACATAAAACATATCCAAACAGGCCAAACCAGGTCACAATGATCTTAACACGCAGCCCTTTATAGACTACTATAATCTCAAATTATCAAACCTGCCATGAAGCAGGGTTAAAAACATATATATATGCAATAACAAACATCTACAAAAAATAAAACATCTATATACTTTATATAACAAATATGATCTGACTATGGAAAATAGTTTTTTAAAAAGCCATTTTAGTCCCTTAATTCAAATGTATCGTATTAAATCCCATTGTGATAAAGTTTACTTTCCCGCCTCTCAGTCAATAAATGGACCCATCCGGAACCTTTAAAAGGCGCTCAGGCCCAGTGGGAAAACTTTTAGCCTGAACACACTGCAGAAGAAGCGAGAGAGGGAAGTCATCTGCACACAAAATACTGCAATACACGCATCAGTCTTTTACAACTCATTTCAAAGATTAGTTAGAGCATTGTTATCCGTTTGTTTGCTTTGTTCACAGGACAGGCCTTTATCAGTCCCAGTTGAGTAGAAACTGCCACATCACAACCACAAACAGTAACTATAAAATGCTGTACCTCAGTCTTGTTGTGTCATTTTTTCATTTAATGTACTAATCAAAGCAAATCAATATTTAAAAATTGCATCAGCACAATGTTGACCTTTATTATATGCTGCTGCAGCATTTTGTACACTACAGACGTTACCCTGCATTGGTTTGTACCTGCTGGCAGTTGTACCATAGTAATTGGACTACCAGTAAGTTCCTTATATTTAACTGATAATGTTTGCTTTTGTCGTCCAACATGTTTACTCCCTCCTTGTTGCAGATACAGGAATGTTACTGAACCTTTGTAAATTCCAGTCAAACACCCGACTGCCACGAGGTTGTTTTTAACGTGACTCACCTTTGGAGCACAACCAGCATCCGGATTTATGGGCATCCGTCAACTTTTCCTTTTCCATCTGCCCATTCAGTAAAAAACCTCCAAACAGCACTGTTTTAATAGTCAGCCCTTGGCATTCAGATGAGCCTAGGCAGGGAGAGGATGTAGGGAAGGGAGGGGCTGTGAAGTGTTGAAATGTTGGGGAAGGTGAAAAAGGATCAGTTTATATTGATTTTGACACAAATTAATATCTTTTAAATAAGTCATTTTGAAGCTACTATATTGAATTCTAAATTATTTTTACAACTCGCATCTTTAGACCAGCACCGCTAATTGAACCTAGACTTATGGGTGGATATGAGATGGAAGAGTGGATGGAACCATGTCCCTGGTTAAATTGACCGAATCATTGGAAGTGTTTTGGGTTGATGGCTTCTTTTAGTTCTCTATCCTCTGAAGGATTTACAAAAATCCTTCCGCTGAAAGACTGAATGTCTGGTTGACTCCGATTTAAGCTTGTTTGCTGTTACCATGACCCGGATAATTTGCACAGGAACATTCAAATGATGTTTTTCAGATAAATGGAAATGCATTTAACTGCATCATTTACAAATCTATCATGTTTTTGTCTGCAGTGCTCTGGACTTCTTCTTAAAGATATATATATGTTTTTTTTTGAAAATATTTTTTTCAAAAGGAGGCTAAAAATACCACAACCAGGGCTACCAGTGTGATATGTGGGGGGAAAAAAATCATCTTATGCCTCCTTACTCCGGCAGTAAAAGTTCGGCTGTCTTCACGTTTTCCCAGCTCTTACACTGTCATGGGCACTAAAAGCCCATAAAAACATAAATATTCATCCTCTACCTTCTTAATAGACCTGCGCTGTCTGTCTTTGTCTTGGACGCGCTGGAAACATCGGGAAGGTTTGGATAAATCATAAAGCTAATGGAGTGGGCACACACAGAGAGTACAAATGAAAAGTGTCCACTCGCTAACTTGAAAGAAGAAGGCTCCAGTTCTGTTTCTATAATCGTGAATCCTTCTAGAAGCAATCTTAAGATAGACTAGTTTCATCTCAAAATGAGGAGAGAATATAAGGGAGTCTTGGATAGTTTGTCCTTGCTGCCAGAGCATGAGCTATCCATCCTCTCTGGGAAGGTTTACTCGATAGTGTTGGAAAAGGAAGTGGTCAAATTTTAGATTTAGGAGAAAAAGGGCTGCTTTTGTGGACCAGTGGGTCTGATCTCCATCTTAGAGTTGCCAAATGGGTCATTGGAGTTTGGTTATCCAGTACACGTGATTTTTTTCCCCCCACAGGCACTGTATTGGGAAAGTGTTGGGATAGTTTAAGCAGGTCATCAAAGCTTTGCTTGTCCAAAGCAAGAGCTTCGTTCTTGGGTCAAAGCCAAGCTTGTTCGCAGTGCAGATTGGACTTGAGTGGGGGTGTTTCTTATCAATGAACAGGATGTTAAGCTGTAGTTGAAAGAGCAGAATGTCTGGTTTGGATTCTAAGCGTTTTTTTTTTGTTTTGTTTTTTTGTTTTTTTGTTTTTTGGGGGGGGGGTAGGTTTCTGTTGGTGTTTTAAAGTCTGGACCTTCAGATTGGACTGGAGTGATTCACAGCGGATTGTGAAGCAGCTAAGATGAGAGTCAGCTCTTCAGAGTCTGAGGCCAAGGTTCTCAACCTGAAAACATGAAATTTCTCTTCCTAGTTTGGAATGAGAGTTTTCCCGAAAAGGAGGAGTTCAGGTGTTTTCGTCTCGTGTTCCCCAGTGATCACAGGGTGGTTTAGTGGTTTGTCTGCAGTTATGAAGGCGTTTATTCTTTCTGTTGTGATGAAAAACTATCTACTATCTACTTTCCCACCGTCGCCTATGGCCACGAGATATGAATCATGATTTAAAGAACAAGAACTTGAATACAAGTAGCTGAAACTATCTTCCTCTGAAGATAGAGTGGTCGGGCTCCAACTTAGGAGTGTGGTGAGATATTACATCAAAAAGTCTGAGGGACTTTGTCTCATCTGTAAACTTCCTGGTTGCTTCTTTTCAAAAGTTTCTTGGCTCGAACGGGATTACTCGTTCACACACCTTGACTGTTTCATTGGATGGTTTTCTTATATCACTGCACTCACCTAACCATGTTCACCTGTGCGGTCCTGTGAGTCTAATTATCTCCACCTGTGCTCTACAGGATATAGGGTCTTCACAGCCATAGCACAGGAGCCAGATCATCCATAGCTTTATGCAGACAAAATCTAGCCTTTTTTTGTTCGTGAGCGTTCCTGGGTCTGTATGTGATTGATTGGGAGGATGTAATGACTGTAAAATTAACCTACATGCCTAGAATGCAAAAGGAAGAATAACTGTTATTCTATTGAACTTTTTATTGACTTTTTTTTTCTATCACCGATATACGTCTATCGATCGATATATATTGTTATTGAATTATCATCCCGCCCTAGTTTTAGCCACCTGAGTTCAGTCACTCTTCTGCGACGTTTACTGGTTGCTCTTCAAGCTAATAAGGACCACCCTCTCACAGATCTCTACTGGGTCTTAACCTTCTCATCTAGAAAACCCCGACAGTTGGTCAATCCCTCTTTGAATAGGATTGTGCTTATCTACCATTTCTGTCACTCATCCGTCTCGTTTCTTCAGATCTGGACACAATTCAGGCGATCTTGTATCCAGAGCTGCCATATTCCGTGTTAAGAATAAAAGCTATTATCCCACTTCATTCTGTGTGTCAGCTGAATTTTGGGGTCCAAAGAACCTCTACCTATTACACAATGTGCTTCCTCACATTATTTTATAAAAGTACTGTCCCTACTGCATTGCGTTTTTATTGTCTACAGCTATTCAGGACAACATGACCGGGTAGATTATTTTCATTTGGACACAAGGGGAAAGATCAAACCTGAGAAATTCAAATCAAAACTGGCTTGATTAATACTGATTCCTTCTCTATTTTATTTTATTTTACTAAAATCAAAATTTTACCCTCATCTTGAATGGGGGCTTGACATAAATGGTATCAGAATCACTGCCCTAATTGTACGTTTAACAGCCCCAGATTTCAGGAGCTAAACATAAAAAAAATGTAACAGGAATGTTTTATTTTGACATGAATGTATTCAATTTGACATTAAATACCTTTTTAATAAGCTTCACTGAATATAAAGCAGCTTGATGTATGCCTAATTAAAGTACATGAAGCATGCAAAGATCGTTTGTTTGCTCCATGGATTCCCTGCGCTGTCAGATTTTCTGTCTGAATGACGTTAGGTGCAGGTCAACCAGAAAAATGCCTGTAATTCATCTTCCCATTACAGCACATTAATTGTAATCTTCCTACATGCTACAGTGGGTATCTGGGATGACCTTTAATCGTGTTTGCTGTCCTATGCGCTGATTATGAGGCCGTAAATAAGGTGTGGCTCAATCCTTTTGTAGAGCAGTTGGTCGTTGCTTTGGCTGTAAAACTTCACCGAGGGTTTTATCCGGTTTTATTGTTCACTCCTAATTACTCACTGCTATAATCAAGATTAAAACACAAAGCTTTTCAAAGGGAGAGACGCTGCAGACGTCAATTCAGCAGAGCAAAGGCAATTATGGGAGCAAGATGGACATTTTGGCTCCACTCGAGGTTTAAAAGGATTTGTTTAATTCGAGGTTTAGAAGGTCGGTTTTGTGAGTTCTGCATATATCAGCCCCTAAAACTTCAGGAATCCAAATGAAATAATTGTTTTTGTTTCTCCATCAAGGATCACCACGACAGCTGCCTGCATGATGGACCTACGCAGATACCCGCTGGACGAGCAGAACTGCACCTTGGAGATCGAGAGCTGTAAGCAGCAGCGTGTTTGTGTGCAAAGGGGTTTAGGTGATGTTGCTAGTCAGATATCACGCGACTGTTGCTCAAGGAGCTGCCGTTACACTGCAAAAAGGGAACTAAAAGTAAGTAAAACTTTCTTGAAATTGGTGTATTTTTCCTTGATTTGAGCAGGTAAATAAGACTATTTGTCAATGGAACAAGATTTTTGCACTTAAAATAATAACAATTAATCTCCATCATCTTATTTCAAATACAGGATAGCTAATAATCTTTTTCTTAGGGGTAAAAATACTCATTCCATTGGCAAATAGTCTTATTTAGCTGCTCAAATCAAGGAAAAATACACACATTTCAAGACAATTTTACTTACTTTTAGTTCCGTTTGTGCAGTGTAGCCTCGGAAAAATTATCCAAATGGTGGACGTGAGCTTTGTGTGGTGAAACTAAAATCTTGATTCTTATTAGGCAAACCAAAGAAGAGCAAAACTACAATAAAGGAAAAACGTGACATATCTGGGAGAGCAGGACGGGAACCAGTACACTGCGGGAGCTAAATGAGACCAGGCGTGAGAAAAGCTGAATCCAGCTGCCAAAAAACGGACAAAAGCTACAAAACGCTAGAGGAGAAAATAGTCTTAAATTTAAAAAAAAACATCAGAAAGCAGAATAAGAAAGCAAACACTGCAGAATGTCAGTCGTTCACAGACAGAAGCAGCAGCACATCTTATCAGATAATCACAGAGCTCCTCTCGCAGATCTGAAATAAATTAAGAAATACATTTCTGATACATAAAGAAGAACTTTGACAACATAGTCTTCTCTGCGTTGGTCAAATCTGCATGTTAAGCTGACTGTTGACAACATTAGCGTCCCATCTGCTTGTTAAGAAATACACAACACCTTTGATCTATGTTTCTATCACCCATTTTTCTGTCCCTCTGTCCTCTGTCATGTTTCCATCCACCCAGTTTTCATTTATCCCTCTGTCAGTAAATCCATCCATCCACACAGTACCTCCATCTGGGAAATCAAGAGGTGCTAATGCCGATCAAGGAATATACTGTATAATTATTCTAAACCTCTTTTTTTATCTTCATTGAATTGGCCATACCTAGACCACGTGTCTCCTCGTTGTGGCCATTAAAATAGTTATAACCTATTTTTGTTTATGAAAATGAAGTGGGGGAAAAAATTAAATCTAGTTTTATACATTTGAATGTATGAGTTGAATGAAATATCTCAAATACACAGTAAAAGAGGCTTGATTAAATTGCATTTCTACTAAAATAGTTCCAACCAAATAAAACAGCTCCAGAGTGTTTTTCGGGTCAGAATCCTCTTCCTCTGTGCGGTTACTGCGGCCACATTCAGCTTTGCACCAACTAATGCAAACCGACAGTTTTCTGTTTGACCGGACCTGTCCGGAGTCCCTCAGTTAAATAATTAACAATGCTGACATGAATAGTTAAAATTCTCACACACTATATGTGTCTACATTTAGAGAGGGTGGAGCACCTTTCCACCTGGAGCTTCATGCATAAAACATGTGTATGCAAGAAAGCCATACGAGCTCTGCGAAGATTCACTTACTGTATACCTCTCCCTCTGTTTTATGGCGAAAGTTTTTTTTTGTTTTGTTCTGGTTTTCTCCAAAAGCTTAACCAGTGATCAAGTCTGATGTCAAACCTTTAGAGCACCTCTTCCTTTCAATCATCTCTACAACTTGTCCAAACCAGAGAGAGGTTGCATGGTGAAATATATAATTAGTCTGGCCACCAGTATATCGTTCCTCATTTCAATTCTTCTCTGGGTGTGTGTTTGTTTGGCTTTAACCAGAATACAATCAAAAATACATCTCCACCTACCCTTCAGCTTCGGAACCAGTTCATTGCTCCGTCGTCTCTTTCAAGTTGGACTTTTGAATTGCTTAACAGTTAGTCAAGCTCAGAGAGTGGGCTTAGTGGAAAGCCGCTTTAAAGAAACCTGTAGGTCATTTTTAATATTTAGTGAGGCCATTTGGGTCTAATAATTCTCCCGCCGTTTTCCAGTCCTTGGTAAACAATTTCAACCATTTTTTTTTAGTTTTTCAACCATTTCTTGTTAGTTTACCGGTATGATATCCTGCTCTTCATTAGGACATTCAAAGAAACATGAGAAGCACGTCCGTCTGCTCCTTAAAACGCCCTTTTGAAAACAGATTATTCGTCAAAGCTAAAAATGTGCAAGTTTTGTCTGTCGCTTTCCTTGACTATATTCTTGAGAACAGGCAGATAAAGACAGATCTAGAAAAGATCCAAGCAATTCTTAATTGGCCATCTCCATCCGCACGCAAACAACTATGTTTCCTGGGATTTTCCAGTTTCTGTTGCCTGTTCGTTAAGAACTGGGGTCAGATAGCAGCTCCTCTTACCGTCCTTACCTCCACCAAGAAACGGTTTCACTGGTCCTCTGAAGCGGAGAGAGCCTTCTGTGAGCTTAAAACCAAGTTTGCAAAGAATCCAACACTCACCCAGCCCGCCCAGCACCTCCTAGAGAGTTCCTCATATGGAGGCTGATGCATCTATTAGGAGTTGGGACAATCCTCTCCCAGTTCTCCATAGCTAAGCAAAAAGCCTCACCCGTAGTTAAGCCTTTTAACTCAGGCTCTTGTATACCACAACAAACTAAAGCAACAGTTTGTTCATAGCACGCTAATCCCTGATGCATCTTCTACTTATTTCTGATGTTTATTAAAGATAAGGAAAATCATTTTAATCTAATGGTTGCTCTACAGTTTTCTTTTAAACTGCAGCTCTTTTTCTCCAACAGATTAAACTAATGTGGGCTGAGAAAATGTTTTATACCACGCTGTTAGGGTTCTGTTCATTGCTACCACTGGGAGAAGAAATGAGCCTCATGGCTGTGCTCCAAGTTCCTCAGATACTCTAACACATATCAGCTGTCTTTATTAATCTAACAGATGAATGCTCGTGCATGCTGCTCTTAGCTGTCTTGAATCTAGTCAGTGTAATATATAATAAATGTTACATTTAAGTATGCAAATTAAGCGTGTAAGCCTAGTAGCTCTGAATTGCAAGTATTTGACTCTCAAATACAGATTGAATTACCTCAAAATGACATCAAATTATTTGCCTAAAACTTCCATATTAGTAAAGAGATAAAAGTCAAAGAATTGAATGTAATTTCGTAATGTTTAGATAATTTTGTTACTGTAAAGGAATATTAAAATGAAAAGCAAAGAAAGGCATGTGTCATTTAATGGGCGATAGCCTATTTTTTATTTATTTTTTTTCTGGGGGGGGGGGGGGGTTCTGAAAGAAAGATACTTATTGTATTTTTCAAAAAACAAAATATACTCTTGAAAGCTGAACGAATAAGGGAAAAAAAAAAAAGTGACACGTCACCCGACAGACTTATGCAGGCCAAGCGGGCTGTATTTATTACAAACAAGTAAAATCAGCTGTTCAGTTGCACAATCTTCTATCCAAAACCCATTAAAACAAAACAACGATCAAACTCGTTCGATCAGAAATAGTCCAATAATAAATGAAAGAGTTCTGGATTCAACTCAGCGTAAATGTCCCCAGTTTACTGCATTAAAGCCCACTTGAAAAAAACAACAACAATCCAGCAACAAAAATATCATTAGGGCCCAAATTATTAACGTCTGGGTATACCTCAATGACAAACGATGAGGGCCGCTCTGACCAGTTTGGGTCTCAGTATATTTCCTGCTCCAGGCCTGGTGTGTACTCTGATGACCACTCGGGTGAGGATGCACCCATTAACAATCCTGGCCAATGCTCCCTGTGGGGGTTTCTTTCCTCCAATCAGAGCTGTTCATGTCCTTTTTCAGACTATCGTCAAAAGAAATTCATGTAGATTTCCAAAACATATCCCTTTTTCCTTTGTATGTGGATCAGCTCTGGTCTGAATCTGTGGAGCCTGTGCTGTTTTTCTTCTGCCGCACTTCCCCCTGTCAAAACTCTGGCAGTGTTGGACAATATATGTTTACAGATCTAACTGAGTTTTTAGCGATATTTGGCAAAGAATTGGTGAAAATGTTAGTATATACATCTGCAAAGCTGGCAGAGACCCAAACGACTTGCAGCTGTAATCACAGCAAAATGAAGGTCTACATATTGACTCTGGAGTGCCCAAATACATGCATGCAACACTTTTCAGATGTTTTCAATTTATTTGGAAAACTGCATTTTTAACTTTAAATTCACAATTATGCATGTGTTAATCTATTGTCATGGCTTTTTAAAAGGTTTAGTAACAAGTACCATGTCAGTAGACACCAAGTTTTCCAAGCACTATCTTTACACACACTTTTACAAACGCTTTGAGTTTATAACATTATGTCATACTGCAAAATTATCCATTATTTCTATGTGAATGATTGCAGTATATATATATATATATATATTATTTGTTTTTTCCATTCTTACTTAGAAGTTGAAATTTCATGTTTGAAGTTTGAAAAGGGAACATAAATGCTGCTAATGTTGGAATTCTGATTCTGAAAGTCAAAATGTTATTATCATAAAGCAAAGTTTTGAGCCTATTAGTAAAAGCATACAGGTGTCAACTCATTCCTCTTCTCGTGGACAAAAACTGGAGAGGGGGCCGGGTAATTGAAAGATATGCATGCCGTTCGTCTTTGACGGTGGAAGCATTATGAAACCTGATGTTTGAGAGCAAAGTGCTTATGTGTAAAGAGATAATATATATTTAGAAATATTTTAGTCTGGACCCAAGCTAATTAGATGTTGGGGCTTTTAACAAAGATGCCTGTGCAAATTCTCAGTTATCTGGGTCATCGCAACAGCAAACAGGCTTAAATTGGAAGCAAACGAACTAGTGTTCAGTTCTTTCTGAAAACGTTTTGACGCCTGTCCAGAAGACTTTGTCAATTCTGGTGGCTCGCACTTGAGCAACCTGCAGTTGGAGCGCTGCTGTTGTTAGGCACATGGAGGCCCATCCTCCTAGACGCATTTCAAGTCAGATGCAAATCAATGACCTACCCGTCATTGTCCTGGGTCGTTAGAAGCTATTGCTTGGTGTGAGTGGAGTACTTGGTCACCTGAATCATGAAGAGACTGTTGATGTATTAAGACTATTCTCATAATAGCTGTAGACACTGGGGAGTTGGAAGCGCAGTGCTCCCCCTCTGTTTAGTGACGGCTTTTCTCTTTTAACCAAGATGGTTTCTTCCACCCCTCGTTCAAACCATCTGTTCTCCCTCTCCAAAATCTGGACGTCATTGTCGTCAAAAGAGTGCCCTTTGTCCTTAAGGTGCAAGTGGACTGCTGAGTCTTGCCCTGAGCTGCTGGCCCTCCTGTGCTGTGCTCTGCGTTTATGTAGCTGTTGTTTAGTTTCTCTGACGTAGGAGTCGCTCAGGTGCGGTTTGGGTGTCCTGTCTTTGGGATGAACCAGTTTTTGTCTGAGAGTATTATTAGGTTTGAAATCTACTGGTATTTTCTGTTTGGAGAACTGTCTCCTGACTTTCTCAGAAACTCCTGACACATATACAGTGTTTCCCGCAGGAATTTGCTTAGGTGAGGTGGTGAGTTGTCGGCCGGAATGGGGGGGGGGGTTCGGGGAGACACAATGACCAATGACGGAACTCGAAACTTATTAAGAGCTGTAACACTATAACACTTTTATTTGCATTTATTTACATTCTGTATGTAAAACTATTTACATTTTATTCTATTTACATGGTTTACTTGTGGCACGTTTTGCACGTGGTGTCACTACACGCAATCTTCTTGGCGTTTCAAAATGTGGTGAAGGAGGACGGCTCGATGCAGACGCCGACAGTGAAGTCGACCTGCTTCTCGCTTCAAAGTTTCCATGTATTTTTGCCTGTTTTTTCCCTGCCATTCACTATATGCACGCGAGAGAGCAGCAACAACAACAACAAAAAAATGCGTGTTAACGTCAAGTAAACATGCAAGCATATCGAAATGAATACATAAAACTAAATCCTATCTTAATTTGTCAGAGCACACGAGGCAGAATTTGGTCTGACACAGTGCAAATAGTAATTTTCGATTATCGGTTTTAATTAACTACTTACCTTTCCACATATAGTTCACCGATGATGATGACGATGATAACGTTTTTTTCCCCCCCACACGTCTCCTCGGATGATCAAAGAAAATTACTCCTCTGCCATGGCGTAGTAATATAACCAACCAGAGGGTGTCGCAATTCAGTATTATCAGCCATACAGTTATCAATGCTGTTTTAATGTATGCGCCTGACAATGAATTAAAACTTCAGATTTATTATTTTTATTTTTTTGAATGTTGGCGAGGCGATAGCGTGAGTTTGGCTAGTGCTGCAGGAAACACTGCTTGCTATACAACCGGTTGAAATGTACCAACCCATACTATAAAGAATGTAACATGGAATCAAGGGTATAGGTTTGATTGGAACTTTGGTAGGGACACTATTGGTCCAAAGCTTCATTGGTCTGATGTCATTAGTCATTGGAAATAAGCATGCTCCTATTTTTTGATGTTTGATTTGCGCTTTAGGATGCGTTTTGCCTGTCTAAAGAGAAAAGGCAGCATTATTTGCTACATTTATACAAATTTTATAAGCACGACACACACTGGATGCTGTTTGTTTATCTTTAAAGCATCACCGGATCTGATGAATGTCGAATTGGGACGTTCTTCCCCACTTTGAAAAAGTTTGCATTTGACCTACCAGCAACAGAGACAGCCGGTAAATACGTGCCTATTCAACCAAATATATTCTAAATATGTCTGTTGTCTAGATTTATCCTGTATTTTCTTTTGAAGATATAGAAATGCGCCGAGATAAACTCACCGTTGTTTTTTTTAATCCAAGATACTCTGTCTGCATCATAAAACACAGCAAAATTATAAATTCAAGGGACTGTAAATACATTTATTGTATTTACTTTGCACTGGAAGTAGACGTGTAACTGATACTAACAGCATTTTAAATATTAAATTCAAACTTCAACAAATGTACAACTGGGCTGTGTAGCCCATTTCATGTAATTTATCTTTACATTCCAAACACATTTCTTACATCATATATCTAAAGTGTAGATAACAGCTTCTCCTTACCTACATCCTCTCAGACAACTAATTATTTCCCTAACAATAGTGAGTTGTCAATATTTAAATGTGCAGTAAACCTTTATACATAAGCAGCATGGAGGTCCCAATACTGTACTTTGAGTAAGATTGGTGACACCAAGACTGATCTGTCACATGAGTGGTTGTCCATTTCATCATTGAAATTAACACATATTAATATACTATTTGTATATACTAGTATGACTATTAAAGAACAGCAGATTAAACTTTAAATTATGTAAAGGCCTATATTAAATTAATTTTGCGACCACATCAACAGATTAAATAATTTCTTACTTTTTGGTGTACCAAATTATCCTCGTAATGATGAAATATTTTATGGGCTAAGCCCCTAATGATGCGAATGTCTAGATCCAGCCCTGGTTTGAACTAATTACTAATGGACATTGTGGAAACCTTTGTGCAATAAAACCAGTGTAAAAAGTGTTCTTCGGTTTTATTTGTCTTTATTCTAATTCTAGAAGTAGAAATTGTGAAATAAATCTGCTAGATTTGTCTCTCTTGTAAGCAAGAGACATAATTACTATTAAATGTAGTAATAGCAACCCTTGTGCATCAGTGCCCTAACCCTAGTTTTGTGTCTTTAGGGAAATGATTCCTCACTTTTATCAATATAGCTAGTCTAACTATTGCCATCATGCAGGTTTTACAAATATACAAAGTTTTATCGAGTGAAAAACAATTCAATCTGTTTGTCACTGCTTCTAGATGGGCCTATATTGTAGCTTGTTTGACGAGCTTTAGCTCAAAAGTGTGTCAACTCTAACAATCTTACATCTGGACTAAAAATGGAAAGCCTGTTGTTCATGCCAGGAATCACAGTCAACACTGGGGACTGAACACCCCTAAAGGTCAGATCCTAGAATTACCCCTGATCACCACCAACAGGATAAGAAGCTGGTTCAGTAGTAAAGCAGGTTAAATTAACCTTGTGGTATAGGTAGAGCATCTAATAGTAGAGCCGGGAGTCCTAATTTTCTTAACTAAATGATACCTGCAACTGCAGGTGTATCTATTAGCAAGTTTACCACTTCCTGTAGGTTAACTAAGCCCGGTTGATCACTTAACCATGTTCTTAGCATACACCCCCTTTGCCTGCACTTGGTTGTGTACAATTTTAAAGTGCATAGCACTGACCTTACTTTAAGAAGGAAAACTGAAAGCTTATAAAAAGGTTGTATTTTCTATCTAAACTTGGTCTAAATTTCTCCTGCACTTAGTTGTTTATATTATTTTAAGGGAATTTAACTTTCAAGGTTTACCAACATCTAAAAAATGTAATTCAAACTGCATTTGCTTTGTTTTACTTTTTACTTATACTTTTTATTACATTACTTGAGTACATCTATTTTTACAGTAATTTTCATACTTAAGTACAAGACATTTCAGATACTTTAAGACTTTTACTCAAGTAACATTTCAGTCAGTGACTTTTGGAGAGGTACTTATACTTTTACTTGACTCCGAGATTTCAGTACTTTATACAACACTGGTACATTATATTATGTAAGAGAAAGAACACCTGCTATTTATGCCTGAACTGCCTCAAAGGGTTGACAAAAAATGAAAGCAATAATACCAACAAAATATAGTAAAAAGGACACCCTCGCCTTTTCTTTTTCAGACGGCTGTGGCTAATAATGTGAATTTTTAACAGCCTTTAGTCTTTGCTTTTCCATCTTTCCAGCAGTCTTCAGAACTCCTGTCTGGCACAGAGTATTTAGCTTTATAAAACAGATTAGGTTTCTGTTGATAAATGCATTATACTTCAGAATTAGATGCTTTTTGGAGATGCTAACGTTGGTTACTTACATTTCTCAAGTTCCACAAATCAACACAGTCTCTCCTGCTTCTTTACAGAACTGCACTCAGTGGCTTTCACCTATTTTAGTGCTGATAACATTTAGTTTCTTAACTGGGACTAGTTTCGTAGCCTAGTATTAATTGTGGTAACCGCAGTATCCCAGTATGAATCAAAACTTAAATCTCGCACTCCAAGCACACAGGCACGCACACAGACGCACTAGAAAACAGATAATCAGAAAGAGGGAAGGCGGAATTTAAGGCAGTACAACCAATGAGGGTGGACTTTAAAAAAAAGCACAGAGCACAGTCACGTGTGCTGCAGATTTAAAGGGGCAGGACAGACCGGGCAGAGCGGCAGCGCGAGGCAGTGGAG
Organism: Fundulus heteroclitus; assembly: GCF_011125445.2. NCBI lineage: Eukaryota > Metazoa > Chordata > Actinopteri > Cyprinodontiformes > Fundulidae > Fundulus > Fundulus heteroclitus. The sequence goes on along the minus strand of NC_046379.1, from coordinate 8,512,709 downwards.
CTGCGAGAGGAAAAGAAGGGCAGAGTGAGGGCACGTTATGTGGAATCATGTAAACGTTATGTGATCATCTTACCGTGGCACGTTAGATCAAAATTATTATTATTTTGGACATGTACCTGCACAGAAATGCACAAAAAAAAAAAAAAAAACACTGACAAAAGGGCACTTTGGGCATCAAGGGGCAAAGGGGCAGGTGCTCAAGTCCCCTCCACCCCCCCTCCCGTCCCTGCCTCTCTCTTACATCATCTACCTTCATGTCACCCCACTGTATTTTTATGATCTATTCTTCTTTATTCTGTTATTCTTATACATTTACTTATGTCAATATTATGTTTGTCTGTGTGCAGCACCTTATCAAAGCAAACTCCTCGTACGTATCAAGTACAACTTTGCGAGAAAGCTCGTTCCGATTCTTCCTCTTCTTCTTTGCTGAGCAACAGTGCCCCAAATTCCACCGGTATCCTGTCGGTTCCCAAGCGCCGGTGGCGGTCATTGTTAACCCAGCACAACCAATCCGGTTTGGAGATCGTATTATTGACTCGCATGGTAAACTTGGTCAAATTTTTACGGCGGATGCCCTTCCTAACGCAACCCTCTGCATTTATCCGGGCTTGGGACCGGCCCAAGACAGAACACGGGACACCGTGCCCCCTTTGAGGCTGCATTACTTACCTGTTTATTTATTTTTAGCTTATTTTGTAAATTCTAAGTTATTTATTTAGAAAACATGAATTCATAGGTTAAGAGAAAACAAGGTCCCACTGTAGTTGGAACACACCCTCTGGTCCCCCTTTTTAAATAGGGGCGCCCACCACCCCAGTCTGCCAATCCAGGGGAACTGCCCCCGACGTCCATGCAATGCTGCAGAGCCGCGTTAACCAACACAGCCCCACAACATCCAGAGCCTTAAGGCTCCGTCTAATGGAGGACTCTGCCAGACGTTCCCAGCAAACCCTCACAATACGTTTGGGCCTGCCAGGTCTGACCGGCTTCCTCCCCCACCATCGGAACCAGCTCACCACCAGGTAGTGGTCAGTGGAGAGGGAATCACCCGAGTGTCCAAGACATGCGGTCACAGATCAGATGAAACTACAACAAAGTCGATCATTAAACTGCGGCCTAGGGTGTCCTGGTGCCAAGAGCACATATGGACACCCTTAAGCTTGAACATGGTGTTTGTGATGGACAATCCATGACAAGCATAGAAGTCCAACAACAGAACACCACTCGAGTTCAGTTCAGGTGGGCCAGTCCTTCCAACCATGCCCCTCCATGTTCCACTGTCATTGCCCACGTGAGCGTTGAAGTCCCACTGACATGTTCATTAAAAAAAATATTTTAAAAAAAAGGTGCTAATTTGTCTTCTATTTAGAAATGTGTTTTTGTTAATAAAAAGAGTAAAGATTGGTAAGATTGGCACTGTGCTGCCCTACTTTAGTTCCTTAATAAGTTTAGTAATCAACATAAATAGGGTGAACCTTTGTTCCACAATATGTTCAATAATGTAGATTTAAAAATTAAAAGTCCTTTTTTTTCTGTTTATAGGAACAACAGAAAAGGGGGGAAGGTGAGGGAGCGGTGAAGGAACAATGAGGTGCAGGAAGCAGGAGGCTGTTTTTTTTAACTATATGCACAACCAGCTCCAAAAGCCTTTCCTTTTTTTCTCTATAACTTTCTTCACCTTTTCTTCAAGTTTTTCTTTAACAGCCATCAGTTTATCTGAAAGTTTCTTTTGTTTTTTCCCTCTTTTGTTTTTTTTACCACTTGCCTCCTGAACCTCTTGATTTTCGCTCTCCATGTCAAGTTTTTCACTGTCTTCTGGAATTTGGCGTTTTACTTCATTCAACCTCTTGCTCTCGCTGCATTGTTCTTCCATAATCTTTCTCTTCTCGCTGTCCATCTTCATGCGCTCTTTAGAAAACTCCTCCATTTCTTTTTCAAGATCAGTTTTCTCTGTCTGGAGCATTTTCTTATCTTCCTCCAAGTCTTTCTGTTCTTTTTCCAATCGCTCAACCCGAGCTTCCAGGGTTGTCCTTTCCACCTCGAGTTTTTTACTCTCCTCGTCAACTTTTACCTTGTTTTGTTCTAGCTGTTTCTTTTCTGCCTCTAACGTGTTCCTCTCTTCATCCAGAACCTTTTTGATGTCCATTACCTCCTGCTCTGCATTTTTCTTGCCGTATTCTACCATTCTTTTCTCATTCTCCATGTCTTTCAGCTTTACTTCCAGTCGCTTCATTTCCTGCTCATTGATCCCCATTTCTTTACGGTCCTCCTCAAGTTTCTTCTTCTCTTCTCTCAGTTTTTCGATGGCTTGTTTGACTTCATTTTTAGTTTCTTCCATCTCGTCTTTTTCTTGCCGCAGTTTTATCTTCTCCTCGTCAAGGTCTCGAGTCTCCTGTCCAAAAAGTTGCCTTGCAGCCTCCAGTTGCTGTTTCTCTGCCGCCAATTTGCTTTTTTCTTGAAGCAACTCCTGTTTTTCTGCCTCTAGTTTCTCTTTTGCCTGATCGATCTCCTTTTTCTGCTTCTCAATCTCCTCTGTCCGAGCTTCCAAGGTCTGCCTCTCCTCCTTCAGTGCTTGAAGCTCAAGTTGCGTTTTCTGTTCCTCCTGAGACTCTTTCTTATCCATCAGTGTGATTTCACCTTCCTCTGTCCCTTTCTTTTCCGAAAAGGCTGCTTCCTCCATTCGCAGATTTGCCTTTTCTTGTTTCAACTTCCAGGAGTCTTTTCCCATGTTACTTTTTATCTCCTCCAGGGATTTCTTCTCTGCATAGTTCTTTTCCTGCTCCAGTTGTGTGGCTTCGGAACCGGTTTGCCCCAGACGTTTGGCCTTTTCCTTGAGACTGCGCCTCTCTAATACGATCTCTGTAACTCTTTTTCTCATACATTCCTCATAGTTACGCAGATACTTGTTTCCCTCGCTGGCTCTGCTTTGGGTCGGCCGCTGCTGTCTGAGTTTTTCTATTTCAGCCTGGAGCTCGGCCAGGCGAAGGCTCATTGCCGCTGCGTTTTTCTTAAGTTCCATGTTCTCGGCCTGAGATGTCTGGTAGAGACGGTGAGCAAAGAGATAATCGCCAATGGACCTCTTGTCGGTCTTAGTGGTGGGTGGAGTGACGGTGATTCCCTCTGTCTTTGTAGTCATATCGCAATCAGCCATTGTGCTTTGAAAAAAGTGAAAATTCTTTTTACTCGCAAGTTCAAGGTTGAAAGCTGCTGGAAGTAGTTTTGATCGCTCAGTGTAATTCACTGAGATGTGCACGCTAAGTGGACTTGATCAAAACTGACACAGAACTTCCTCTGTTGGGTTTTAAAGGAGTTCTACAGAAGCGATGACATCACAATGTGACTACTATGCTGTCATGATGTCATCATGGGAGCGGAACTAATATGATGACATCATAGGCAGAGGAAAAAAAGGATAAGAAGCAAAATTCTTTGCTTTTCTTTTTCACTGGGAACCTTTCCCAGACTTTTTATTTCATTCTTTTTTGCCATTTCCAGCTTTCTGATTCAAACCAATTATCATATTATTAAGTCAAACTAACAAAGTAAAAAATACACCAGACATGGGTACTTTTCATATGAATAACTGACTTAAAGAATGGGGACATTTTTGAATAAGATTTACTGTTAAATGTTGCTTGTAAATCTTGCATCTAACATCCTGGTCTCTGACGACCAAGTATACCACATAGTATAATTACATGTGATTAATTTGTCTAACCCTGGCCTACACCTATAGACGAGTCAGAGGCTGTATTGTTTCTGGTTGTCTCCACAGCAACATATTAGAATCATAAAGTTCTGACGGCTAACCTTCCAGCCATCCAGACAAAAGAGCTGTAGCTGTGTATACTGATGCTGTGGTTAATGTCAGATCTGAATCTAAAGCAGTAACTGAGGTGGTAGAGATCAGAGATCATCGATATGGCCTTATAAAAAAATCTATACTTTTGCAGTATTTATTGTGATAAGTAATTGTATAAAGTATTTGAAAGTTGTGTCATTCATTCATCGTCTCTTTTTGCAACATTTTGTATGGCTATGACGTGAATCATTGTAAACATTAAGATCCCCTCAAACACAAACACCGCTACTGAAAAGAGCCAATACCCAACAGGCCACTCCAGAACACGATTAATTTAAGAAGTTCCATCGTATCACTAAAAAAAAACAAAAAAAAAAAACATTTTACACAACTGTCCATCCCTGGTAGAGACTACCACCGCTCATTGGCATTTACAGCAGTCGGTTACCATAGAAACTGAAACAACAAGTAACCCAACATTTAAAAGAGACAAAACTGCCTCATCAATGTCCTTCAGAGAAACACAATTTGATTTCATTCTATTCTGCTGACAAACACGAAATGACAATAAAACCATTAAAGGCACACACTGGTATGAGATACAGCAGGAAACCATGAGTGAAAATTCCACTTTTTGACAGTGTGAACACAATAAACAAGGTTTAAATGAAAAATACATGCCATGACCAAACTGCTTCAATTCTGTACAGCTCGCCAACCAGCTTCTTACTTCCCTTTTCTGTCTTTTTTAGAAATACATAGCTGAAACAACACTGCAGTAGTACCATCGTAACAGTGATGGGTGAAGCTCCTTTAGTTTCTATAACCTTGACTGGCAGTTTCTCAAAGCCAGAAACGTTTCCAAATAGCTGAATTGGTCTTTTCTGTAAGTATGCCAAAAGCTCCATGGCCTTATTTGCCAGCTAATTGGCAGTGTGCAGGAACATATGGGGCCGGGGCAACACGATACTACATGATACTATAGATCATTCTAGCAAAGAGATGCTTTTTCCATCTAAGCCATCCCATAGTAGCTCTGGCAGGGTGTTTAAGGTCGCCGTCCTGCTGGAAGGTCAACCTCCACCCCAGTCTCAGGTCTTTTCAAGCAGCTTTTTTTCCTCCCAAAAAGTTCTGACCGGGCCAGAGCACCTCATTCTACACGGCTTGTGTCAAGCTGGACACAGGCGTTCTTTCTGCCATAAAGGCTAGATTTGTGTGAGTTAACTGGTAACCAATAAACGCTGTCCTTGCTCAGCGGGAACCAGTTGAAACGGGCTTAAACACTTAGACACATCACACTATTGGGATTACCATTGAAAGCCATGTGTATTTTCCTTCTACTTTAACCGTTCCTACTCGTTGTCGGCCCATCATACAGCAAGGAACTTCGGGGTTTCTTTCCCCTGACAAGTGTGAACAGAAACCCACCTGCTGATGACCATGGCGGTGATGACCGGCTCCCACCCGCAGTACAGCAGCGTGCGGCTGGCCGGGTGCTTAGAGGACACGACGATCCACAGAGGTGTCAGACACATGAAGAAGGCGCAGACCAGCGACGGCACATAGGGATGGGAGTCTGGGGAGGGAGGAGACCGATGCTGAAAACACATTTCTTTGGGTCACAAGGACAACATTTCCTCTCGTGAGTCGGCTTAATGTTACGTCCGGCTATGACTCGGCCTGCCAACAACTGCTTACAGACGGATTTTGAACCAAAGAGAAAGAGTAATCTGTGAAGTCAACAATTTTGGTCTTAGAGCCATGCGGAAAAAGTGTAAAGAGCAAACACACGGTGACAAAGCTCAGCTTTTCTTTCATATAACAGGGTTTCCCCCAGTCAATCAAAGGCCTTCCAGCTGCACAACACAAATTCTGTGGGGGGGGGGGGGGGGGGGTGAAGTCGACCTGCTTCTCGCTTCAAAGTATCCATGTATTTTTGCCTGTTTTTTCCTTGCCATTCACTATATGCACGCGAGAAAGCAACAACAAAAAAATGCGTGTTAACTTCGAATAAACATGCAAGCATTTCGAGTTAGTTTTCTTTTCTTTTTTTTTTTGGAATGTTGGCGAGGCGGTAGCGTGAGTTTGGCCGCCTCGCCAAGATAGTGCTGCGGGAAACCCTGCATATGGGATGACAATGTTTTCACGTCATTCTGTTGTCTCCCCTGTGTTCGACGCAGCGTTGTTTCTTCTGCCAGCTTTGTTTGGTGTCGAAACGTCTTCAGAAGGAACTTAGCCAAAGTCCGGTTGCCTCCTAATTAAGCCTGCTAGCTGTTGTAACAAGGTTTACAAACCTAAAAGAAATCTGCATTTGATCAACATAATCAAGAACTACCTCAAAAAACATTATTTGCAAGGCTACATCTCTGATTCCAACCACAACTGTTGCATGTTGGATATTTTAGCTGTTTGGCGGAGGGATTTTTTTTTTTTTTTTAAGAATTCCAGATAAATAAAACATTCAACAAACATAGCACAAGAAACAGCAAAGACAATTTTGTGAGCAAGAACACAAACTCAAACTAAATTTAGCTCGGTAAATCAGAAGGTGTTTGATTCCCTGTGGAAGAGCGGCTATTGAAATGGGCTGTTCTGCTTTTAAATCATTCACGTTGTTCAAATTATTCTAATTAGTCACTAAAACCATTCTAAAATGTTCTTGGATGAGAAAAAGGAGGTAAAAGCATAATGAACCTCCTCCGCTCCGGATAAGCTGTTAATTCCCAGAAATCTTTCAGTTTTCTGCAGATAAGATGGAGAGCCTGAAAAGAGGAACACATTGACCCAATTAAATAGGTCTAATTACCGATGGGGCATTGTGGGCCGGGTCACTGTGCTTCAGCCTTTAGATGTAGCCCAGAGTCCTGCCAGGGGAAGTAAAGTGAAGGCTTTATTTTAGGTCCAGCTCAGCCTAGCAGCTGGATGGAAGCATTGAAACATTGTCAGTTTTGATTGTAGAGAACAAAATAATATGAGATTTAGTAGCAGAGCTGTTTTGTTTTGCTGTTTTAATGTACAAAGCCAATAAATAAAAGTCAGCACCTGGATTCATGTAAGAAATGTAGGATAACGGTCTCAATTTGAAAAAGCTGAGCAGTCAGTAATGTTTCGGGCTGGTAAAAATTTATTGAGACAGCGTCTTGTCTCCTTTTAAATCGAGTGCCATGGAAAAATATGTCCAGATTTAACAGATTTATTATGTTGTTTTTTTCATGCCTAAACATTTTAGACAAAGATTATCTGAGTAAATACAAAATGCAGTATTCAAATTATGATTTTCTTTATTAGGAGAAAAACAACAACCTACTCCTAGCAGCAGCAACTGCTCTCAGTTATTAAAGACTGTTAATCAGTCTTTTACATTGGTGTAGATACATTTTCAGTCCCAATTCTTAGTAGAACTGTTTTATTTCAGCCAGACTGGTGGGGTGTTGAACATATGTTTATGCCACAGCATCATAATAGGATTTAGACCCATATTTTGACTACACAACTCAAATACTTTATTTTTGTAATCATTCCCATGCGAACTTGCTATTGTACTTTAGTGGATTGCCCTGTTGTATAAATCAGCTGGCTGCCGGACCCAGTTGGTTCCATTAACAGATTTTACAGGTCCTAAAGAAGTAAAGCAGACCAAGACCATTACACTGCCAACACCATGTTTGACTACAAGGATTATGTTCTTGTTCTGAAATGTTGTTAGTTTAATGCCAAATGAAAATCTTCCTAAAAGTTCTATTTTCATCTCATCAGTCCTCAAAGTATTTTCCAAAATGTCTTGGGGATCTTCGATGATGTTTATTTATTTATATTTAATTTCTTGAGATGAGCTTTAGTGGCAGTTTTCATCTGGGTACTCTACAACTGATGTCATTTTTTTACGGTCTTTTCTTATCGTTCTAATAAGAACGATAAGAGTACCGACTTCACCTGAGACAGTTGAGGTCATTGTTACCTCACTGGAGTCTAAAAGGCCTGGAAAATTATCTTGAATTCTTTCCAGACTGAGTGATAACTTCCTGCTCATCTCTTTTTTGAATTTCCTTATATCTGGGTGTCAGGATTATACTTTTAGGGATCCTTTAGCGTACATTTGTTCTTATTAGTTTATTGTTTTTTTCTCTCCTGCAGTCCAGACACTTATTAGACCTGGATCTTGCTAGTGAAAGTGACAAGGCAATATAAACGGTGTTTTTGTAAACTGTTACATTACTGTTTTCCTGTCCTGCATGTTTCCATATTGTTTTATTAGTGCAGAACAATCAGTTACTAAACTGACCCAGGTATGATATACCTACAACCCCCCCCCCCCCCCCTTTTTTTGTCTACTTAGAACAATGTTTTAAATTATTATGCCATATGATTAAGAGGACGCTCATTATAGTACTAAACAGAAAGAAAATCACTACATTTGTACCGCTGACATGTATTGTTCAGTCGGTAGTGTGTTTTTCAGCTTTGTGCATCACAAAGTCTTTAAATAAGTGGTATACTTAGTGATTTCAGTCGCTTCTGCACAAAGTTCTGCTTCACAGAAAACTTCAAAACAGTGTCTATATCACTGGAACATCCACCACTTTTAACTCATCTTTTTTCTCTTCTTGTTGAAGTATTTCTCACAGTAGGAGCAAAGCTTGCACTTAATTTGCAAGTTTAAAGCACAGGTATATCTAAACTATGCTGATCTATCCCCTACCAGGGACTGCTTCCATCAAACAAATGTCCATAGAAAATGAGTTTCTTGTGAATGTACTGTTTCTTGAACTTTCTTTGTTTAGTGGAGCTACAGACAACAAAGATTGTGACAGGTTAGCTTCCATTTCATGTACAGTGGTCATGCACAGTTGGATTAACAACCGCTGAGCCAAGATATTTTACTGACATTCTCAGAGACTTTGGATTTAGGCGTCTTTTATAAAGTTTTGACATTTGAAAACCAATTAAAATGCAGGACCTCACCTCATTTGCTGGGAAACGGAGAATTACGCTAAAATGCTGTGTCGCTCTAAGATGGGATGACATCTTAGAGCTACCAATCCAGAAGTTAGTTCTGCAGACCGATTTTTGATGAAATGCAGCTGTAGACGGGGACAGTGATGGACAGTTGACAAGAGAAGAGACAATGACAGGAAACCGTGCTGCTTTAAAACTTAGTCAAAGAGTTTGTCACATGCTGACCTGCTACTTTTTCTTGCTCATTGTTTTCGGTTTAGATAACAAAAAGACAAATTAGCCTCATATCATTTCTGATTCCAACTTGTGTAGGTTATGATTTAAAATTTCCGTGTCTTTAAGACATTATGATGATTTTTTTCCAATGATAATTTGGAGGACAAATGAAAAAAACGGGTCCATTTGATTGCACAAATGAACTGTGGGATGGTCCTCACTTAATAACAGTTCTTCCACTGATTGTGACATACGCAAATAAATATAAAGTTTTATCTTTGCGCCAATTGGTTGCTGATCCAAATGAAGCGTTACCTATAAGGCACGATCACAGAATCAACAACTAGGAGTGGGTGATGAGGCGATATTATCACATTGACAATCTGTTAAAATAGAGAAATCATGATGTTGTCTTTAATTAGACACTGATGGTTGATGATCCAACCAACAACCAGTCTATGCATAGCCCAGAATTAATTGATGATGATGATAATAATAATAATAATAATAATAATAATAATAATAATAATAATAATAATAATAATAATAATAATAATAATAATAATAATAATAAAAGCTGTTATTAAAATATATTAAATTAAAGAACTTATGAAGAAAGGGACTGCAAAAAATGTATTGTGGGCTGAATTAATCAACACGTCATGTTAATAGAGAGAGGAAGTATTTGTGATACTGAGTTGAAGTGGTTTACCTCTTACCTGACAGACAAAAACCTTTTTTGTCATGCTCAATGGCTTCTCGTCCTCTATTTCTCCTCTTTTATTTACCGTGCCACAAGGTTCCATTTTAGGCCCCCTGCTTTGTTGCATAGATATTCTGCCACTTGGATCTATATGCAAATGTTTTGTACATTTACTTGCCATTAACGGCAGGATGCAGTAATCCACAACAGTGTCTTTGATTGCATCTCAGCAATCCAGCAGTAGCTAAACCAGATTTTGTTTTTGTTTTTATATTAACAAAAAAAAAAAAAAGAGAGAGAATGTTTTGGGAGGTTTTTGGCATAAAGCTGTCATTGACTTTGGGTTTGTGACTTCTAATTTCAGGGACTGTGTCAAAAACCTAGGGGTCATATTTGACAAGGATTTAAAATTTGACAAACGAATAGCCTCTGTTGTTGTGTCTGACCTTTATCGTCTACACCTTCTAACTAAGGTCAAGCCTTTTTTAAACTGTTTTGACCTGATAAAGGCTGTTTCAGTGTCCAAAGGCATCCCTTAGTTGCCTCCAACTTATCCAGAATGCAGCAGCTCACCTTTTAACGCATGCTTCCAGACGGGAAACACATTACACCTGTTTTATTTTTACAACGTTGGCTTCCCATACATTTTAGAATAGGATTTAAACTTTTTATTACTTGTTTCTAAAGCTCATAACCACCTCACTCCTTATTTATCTGAGTTATTGAGCTTTTCTATTCGCACCATGACCTTGAGGTCAGACAGTCACCACTTAGGCCTACTCATGGTTCCACAGACAAAATACAATTGTGATAAGCAAGCTTTGCCCTTGTCCAAATCTTGATTTTGAAATCAGCTTCCTCTAGAACTTAGCATGTTTTTTTTTCTTTTTTTTCAGGGAGCCTTCTAATGCTTAAAATTGTGTTGGCACATTTGGTTTCATCTACCTTGTTTTATCTCTGTTTGTCTTAAAAGATGTGAGACAATTATCTCACATCTCATACATCTTTGACTCTAAAGACTTTGACTCATACATTTGCTTTCTCTGCTGAGAATTTTGGAAGGTTTTAATACACATAAAATATTAACTTTTATTCTATTAGACCTTCTCATCTGAACAAAGATGGAAGTTATGGAAAAAACATAAGAGTGAATAAAAAAAAAATCTCTAAGCCCGTGTATCGAGTTAATTCTGTACATTGCTGTTGTATGCTCTTGTACACATGCATCAGTATTGTTTCTCCTTTTGTTTTAGCATCATATATTGTGTGTACTTTACCTGTGAGGTTTTACCTTTTATATTAAAGTTTGGGAAAATATTATTAGATCAAATTCACTTCAAGTCTTAATTAAATGTATTAAATATTAGTTGAACTTTACTCAAGTTGGTACAATTATGCATCTTCTGCTGTAAAAATTAATTGTGATATTACTTTTGTTTTGACCAACAACCAATCAAGATGCAGTGAGCGTCACATTTAAAAGCCTTGAGTTAGTTTTACTATAAATCTGCAGGATTTAAGTCAAAAAGAGGAAAACCAATATGTCACATTAAAGATGAAATATTGTTACACTTAGTAAAACAGGAGGATGTGAAGCCCCAAGCTGGAACATTTCATTATTTAGACCTAAAACCACTTACTTGTACCACTGGTGGAAAAAAACTAATTATTTTCATCATTTTTTCTTTTTTTGTAAAACGGTAAGCAAAAGTTTTCCAACAGAACGATAAAACGGAAAATTAAGGAAAGTTAGCAAAACTACAACTTAGATCTGGACTTTCAAATTGTTTTGTAATGTAGTCAATAAAACTCATTGGGCTGGTTTAGAGAAAAAAAAAAAGATACTACTTGGGTTTAAAGAACCAGAGTCACATCGACCCACCACTAAGGGGTCTGAAATTCCTCCACCAAAACCAGCGAATCAGCACCAGCGATTCCACTGACTCTTTGTGGTGGTTCCCAGTGTGGTACCAGGCCGGAATGGATTTATAATCCCATCTGGGTTTGCTTTTACATGAAGGGAGGCATCGTGTTGATCAGATATTTGAACAACCTTAGCTGTCTCTCAATGCTAAGGAGCAGCTGTTTCACTCCAGGCTGTCCTTTGGTTATCTGAGCTATATAGGACCTTTAGTCCGTGGGCCAGAATCTGTAGGACGTCTTCTTAAGAACTTTCGTATGAACTGTCAGGGGGCAACTTTCTTCCACCGGGAAAAGTTGCTACACATAGCAGTGATCTCAAAACACCAATGTTCCCACGTTTTCACTTGCACATTAATAAGTTAAAGCCGATAAAAAATCTAAACTGTTGCGCTCCGGTCCAAGAGGTCACGTGATTGGATTTTTGCTGCTCAGCCAATCAGATCGCTGTATTGTCAGCTGAGCGAGTTCAATGAGTTCAACATGGCTGCGCCCGTAAAGGGTTGTAAACATTTGTTTCCAGACGAAGAAAGCCTAATAATAGCATTTTCTGGCACCAGTTGGCAAAGATCTTTATGGCAAGGAAAAAGAAATGGGCATCATTCATTTTCTAAAACGCTTATCCCTGCTGGGATTGCGAGGGGTTCCGGTGTCTATCTCCAGCTGTCAATGGGCGAGAGGCGGGGTACAACCTGGACAGGTCGCCAGTCCATCGCAGAACAGAAATAGCCCAGACTTTGCCCAATTTACGGTGATATCACCCCTGACAGTTCATACGAAAAGTCATCCTACAGATTCTGGCCCATGGACTACTTGTTCTTTTCGTCATGATTCATATCTTATGACTGCGGGTTAGGGAACAGTAAATCCAAACCAGTTTTTTTTATTTTTATTTCAGATCATTCTTCACTGATGTTGGATCAATGTCTTCATTACTGCAGATCAAGCCAAATGAAATCTGTCCATTATCTATCCCTCCCCGCCATCTCTCAGAGACAAGACGGAAGTGATGGCAGGGGACAAATCTGCAGAGGAGTTAGTGGTGGAATTTGGAGAACTCAATCCAGACATTACAGCTTTTCTGTCTTTTTTTTCCACTGAAACAGATGAACAGACGAGGCCAAACAAAGACCTCAAACGGCGATAATTGCCGCTCTGAGTGCAACGTTTTATGTTGCTATGCCCGTGAATGCAAACAAGATGAATGCAGCTTTCATGGCTGGGTGGTTCTGTTTCCTATTGACGATATTGAAGCCAGAGGCTTCAGCGTTCACTTGAGCAGTTCAGAGCCGAATGTGAAGCAGCTCCTTCAGTCTGTGTGAGCCAGAAGAAGGCTCGATGCTGGGAATGAGACACTGCCTCAAACGGAGGACTTCAAGTATTTTGGTGTCCAGTTCCTGATTGATGAAGGGAGCAGACGATGAATAGATGAATCAGAGCTTAATCTGGAGTAATGAGGATGTTTCTTTGGTTTGCAGTGGGGAATAAATCACTAAAATGAATCTTAAAGCTCTGGGGTCACCGGTCCATCAACATTTAAGTCATCATCTATGACCATGGCATGTGAATTATTGCCATAGAACAAGATCATGTAGATTATGGAGCTAAAACAGTGACATCTTGCAGCAACATTAAAAAGAGATTTGGCATAGTAAAATTAAACATTGAAAAATCACTTGCAATAACACCGAATTAGAGATTTGGCATTGAAAAATTAGACATTGAAAAGTCAAACATTGTTAGAAAGAAGAAACTTCTGATATTCTCATTGTATGCTGCAGCTTTTTTTTCAATGAGTGAACTTATGGAAAGCTCCGGTAAAGTACCGCTGCTCGACTGCAAGGAAGTTATTAGTTATATTATTTTCATTAATATTATCTTCATTAACATATACAGCTAATTATTGTAGTGACATGGAGATAAACCAGTGACAGCAGGTAGATAATGAGGAGTACTGGTAAAACGGAAGGCCCATGTAAGGGCCTTCAATCTATTTTTCGATGTCATTGCAAGTGACTTTTCAATGTTTCATTTTTCAATGTTTGATTTTACGATGGCAAATCTCTTTTCAATGTCGCTGCAAGCTGTCACTGTTTTAGCTCCATAGTATACAAGCAACTTGAACGAGGGAGAGCAGGAAGCAGGCGGCCAGCAATGCTGTGAGCTCAAACGTGTCTTACAATTGTTTTGCAATAGACTATCTGAAAAAGATGTTGATAGAGAACGCCACATCTGAGAACCACATCCTGTATCTTTGAAATAGTCTGATGCATCAAATCTCTACTGAACATAAGCTGATGGGTTCAGCTGACGCTTCTGCTAAGATTCTGCAAAACATGCATCAATCACACTTGTTTCTGAATATCTTTAAGGACAATTGGGATTTCGTCATTCTTCATTACTAATTCGGGTGACTTTCAGCTTTTAATTCGACCTGGTTTCCTGCTTCTCTCAGATGGATACACCACAGACGACATTGAGTTCTACTGGCAGGGAGGAAGTAACGCCGGGTCAGTCACTGGTGTGGAGAACATCGAGCTGCCCCAGTTCTCCATCATCGATTACCAAACCCTCTCAAAGAAAGCCGTGTTTGCCACAGGTAATAATAAACCATGCTTAATGTAATGTTTGATAGTTTAGCAGCATCTGGATTTTATACTGGTAAATATCGGTGGTTGTCAGTGTTTATATTGATCAACTCTAGGTAAAAACTGAAAATATTTGCTAAATATTGTGCAGAAACATGATCACAGAAGTTACGTTGTGTCATTATTTGCCTTTTTTTTTATCACAGATGTGTATAAAGACCACAAGCGTTTTCTACCATTTTCTTTACCAAACAGGTTCGTATCCACGTCTATCGCTGAGTTTCAAGCTCAAGAGGAATATCGGCTATTTCATCCTGCAGACCTACATGCCATCCATCCTGATCACCATCCTTTCCTGGGTCTCCTTCTGGATAAACTACGACGCCTCAGCTGCCAGAGTGGCTTTAGGTCAGTGACCTTTCTTCACAATTTACTCCCACGTTCTGTGACTTTTATTTGACCTTGTTACTTAAAGACATAACAAACCTCTGTGGCTAATTTTACATGATATTCATTCATCACATTTGGAGGAAATGTATATGTCTATAGTGGAAATCTATAGAGAAGGAACCAGTGTCAACCTGTTTCTGTTTCCAGTAGTGTCTTGTACGGAAGCATAAACATATGCTCTTTCTTTCCATTCAGTTTAACAGACTGGTTACTCTTATTACAATGGGAAGTATTGGTTTTAATTATTCAGTCTTCCGTAGTTCTCCAAAAATAGTTCAATTTGATAAACGCTTTTCCCTTCCAGCTCTTTCTGTGTGCTCTTGTCTTATTTAGCTGACTATATCCCTCTGGATATGTATTTCTTTTTTATTGTTTGGGGCCTTTTTCTTGGCTTGTAGCACTTTTAGTTTCTTGTTTAATAAAACATTTGGGATTTCTCTCATTCTGCCTACCTTAAGGCAGTTTGATCTGCCTTTTTTTATGAATGATATATTTTGTTAACCACTATTGTTTGATAGAGACAAAATGCATGTTCTTAGCTGTTTAGTTTAAATTAAATATAATTCACATTTTTAAAAAATGTATTTGCTTATTGCAAATTTTAAAGGAGCAATAAGGGACATTTCGTTATTTTAGATAGAAAGAACAAAAAAATAGTGATGTGAAAAATTGTGGTGAAAAATTGCAACTGCTTATTGCTTCCTTAAAGATAAGAAGCAATAAGCAATAATAAATGAGAGTTGCATCATAACTTTCTTTTTTTGTTGTTGCTTTTTGCAAATAAAATGTTTCCTTGCTAATTATAATTAGATGTAAGATCATCAAGGCTTTTTTTTTCTGTGTCCTGTTCGTGTAACATTAAGAATTGCTGTCTTAAGGCAGTTTGATCTGCTTTTTTATATGTGAATTCTGTATGTTGTTACTCATTATTTAGGAAAAACATTGTTTGATAGAGACAAAATGCATGCTAGTTTAAGGTAAATATAATTCACATTTAAACTTTTTTGTTGCCATTATATCATTTTCCAACTAGTTATAATTATATATGAGATAATCTAAGCTTTTAAAATACCAGAAACAAGATAATTCATATAAGCATGAATCTTAGATATGTCTCGTTTTAGGAGGGACTTTCGCATCTCTTAGGAGCATTTGTGACACACATGGTACAGCAACTAGATTGTCTTTATCAGTCGGAGCCTGGAGAAAACCAGTCATTGTAGGTGAAAGGTTGAACTTCAGTGGCTGTGGTTGAAAGGTTGAACCTGAGATGTTTATGTGCACCACACAACCAGATTCAAGAGGAATCCGACATTTGCCAGAATGTTTCAGTGAGATTGATGGATAAAACGACAACAGGAATTCTGAGTGTCTTCTGTTGACATGTGTGCGTCTGCAGGTATAACCACTGTGCTGACCATGACCACCATCAACACTCACCTGAGGGAGACCCTGCCAAAGATCCCCTACGTCAAGGCCATTGACATTTACCTCATGGGCTGCTTCGTCTTCGTGTTTCTGGCCCTGCTGGAGTATGCCTTTGTTAACTACATCTTTTTCGGCCGCGGCCCTCATCTACAGAAGAAGGCGGCGGAAAAGGCCGCCAAGTCCAACAACGAGAATAAGAGCCGACTGGAGAGCAACAAAGTGCAGGTGGGTGAAGATCTGAGTGGAAAAATCCAGGCATTTGAATCTCTGAAAGCCAGTAAATAAATATGATGACACAGCCACTCATCTATATTTTAACCAAATATTTAAAAAAAAGCATTTAAACTTTATTTAAATATTTTTTCTATGTAAATATTGAAGTTTAAGCCTTTAAATTTCAGGTTTCCATATGTATTTACAAATGATTTAGAAAAATCTTTGAACAGGAAGTTGGAGGGAGCTAAAGTCAAATTAGAGACAGAGTCAGTGGATGTCAGTCATAACCCTTTCACCATTCTTTACATACGTAGTTTGGTTTCTATTACTGGCTGTTTCATACCAATCATGCATAATTCATACATACATACATTCTTTGACAACTGGGCATTTCAAATAATTTGTTCTGTATTCTATATACGTTCTTTTTAGCTAAAAAAAAAAATAAAACTGAAATCTCATCTTGGTCCTTTTTAAGGTCGACGCTCACGGAAACATCCTCCTGACGAACCTCCCCAGTGAGATGGGGGGACCGGACATGATGGGCGCCCTCAACGATCCTCGGGCCACCATGTTCTCCTATGACAGTGCCAGCATACAGTACCGCAAGCCCATGACGAGCCGCGACCTGTATGGACGACCAGCCCTCGACCGGCCAATCGGACACAAGAAGAGCCGCCTGCGGAGGAGGGCCTCGCAGCTCAAGGTCAAGATCCCGGACCTCACGGACGTCAACGCCATAGACAAGTGGTCCCGAGTCATCTTCCCAATCACGTTCACCTTTTTTAACCTGGTCTACTGGTTGTATTATGTCCACTAGGGCGGCGGTGTTGAGCATGAGTGGTAGCATTACTGCTGGTGTTTGGTTCTTTTTTTTAAGGAAAGCTTAATCCTGTACAGTAATGAAAGTACAAGAGTTCAGCCCATTTGTATAAATCCTCTTTTGGAGCGAGTGGATCTGGTCTTTACAGTGTAAATACAATTTAACATATATATATATATAAAGGCAGAGATATAATTTATTTAAAAAATGCTTTCACTGTGTATATACAGTTAGATATAGAGGGAAAAAAATTGTGCTGAAGACAGTAAAGGTTCGGTATTTACAGGTTCAAACATGCCAAAAACCCATTGGTGACTTTCACTTGGTCCTCTTTTTCTTTTAGTCCTCTTTTTGCATATTAATGGAAGACAACTTGTGTTTGCTTATAATGCAAAACAACCACAAAAAGATCAAACGATGCAAAAACAGGAGGTGACTCAAACAGGTGCCACCTTTTAGTGAAGCTCATGGAGCAAACACATCAATTAAGCTCTGTCAATAAGATTGTGCTGGGAAGACGAGGGATGAAACATAACACTGAAAAAAAACAGATTACAGACTCCACCCTAATGGTTAGAGAGCAGGACACGTGTTCTGGAGATGCTGCAAGGTTCTAGGTTCAAATCTTACTCTGGGTCCTTATACAAGACCTCTAGTCCCAGACTGATCCTGGATGCTGCTCATGGGCAGATGGGTTAAATGCAGAGAACAAATTTTATTAGAATGTAGACCACAAAGAAAGGTAATATTAATTATTATTATTAAATCCATCCACCCCTCTGTCTTTTTATTGACCCAAGGTGTTCCCAAGCAGAAATTACATGTAATCTCTACTCAGTTCTATGCCTGACGATCAGAGACCCCTCTCAGAGGAAAACCTTCAAACCGAGGCCTCCTGATTAGATGCTAGATTCTTGTAGATAGGACCTTTTTCTTTTGGTCCTGATCCATAACTCAGGACCATAGGTGAGGGTTGGAACATAATTGGGCCAGTAAATCTAGAGCTCAATCCTTCTTCACAACGATAGACTGGAGCAATCTGCTCATTACTCCAGGCATAGCCTGATCCATCTGTTCATCTCCTCCACCCTGCCGTCACTCAGGAGAAAACACCAAGATACTTGAACTCTTGTGAGCCAGATTATGATGCTGGGAATCGGCACGTATTTGTCTCTAGCTCGGCCTGCTGCCCAGCTCCCAACCTTTACTGTTCTGGGCCCCAGAAACCGAGGGTTTTCCACCAGGCACTTCAAAGGATACCTTTTCTAGAGTCACTTTAGGTCCGACTCCTCGCCTGAGTCCGCTTTGTCACCGGGGGGACCCACCATGGGGCCTCGGCACAGGATCCTTAAGTTACTAAACCCCTCCACCACGCTAAAGCGGGGATTCAGCCGAGCAGATTTTGTTCTTGAACAAAACTGAGCTCACACCAGTAGCTGAGTCCTCTTGTGGATGCACATTTAAGACTCATCCGAAGGGGTAAACCTGCTAAAATCAGACTGTCCTGTTTCAGTCTTAAATATCGACCACGTTCAGCCCCAGAGCTGCAGGTTGCAGCCTGGAATCACCTGAACGAAGCTGAACAGGCATTTAAAAGTCATCAATCAAACACAATTTTTCTGACTTTCTCTGACGCACCGGTTCAAACCTGTCCTGTAAATGAATGAACTCCGGTGCTGTTTCTCACTTGAGATGTGAACGTCGACTGGCTTTTTGGTCCCATTCAGTGATGTTAGTACCGTTCATGTGTTAAACGCCGGCTGAGCTGCAGCTGTTGAATATCTCTGGTTTATCCCAGCCCATATATGCAAGGCCTCAGTAGGAACCCGTTGTCTCTCTGCTTCTCAGTCTAATATTTTGCTCTCTTTGCTTTTCTTTCTCTTGGCCTCACATTTCTGAAGATTTATTTGCAGACACAAACTCATTTTTACCATCCTCTTTGTGTCAAACCATGTTGTGTGCTCATTATTTCAGGTAAAAACCGAGCAGCTATTTTACTGGAACTCAATAATAAACTTTTATTTACAGTTTTCTTTTTCAGTGTCTGAGAGATGGAGCAAGGCCCATTTTTCTCTAACTTAGAACCACCATATTCATGCCCTGATAAAACAGGTTACTTGTGTTGAAATGGTGTTTGGTAGACTTGGATAAGATGCTCAATTCCCACCTGAACATGACAGATTGCGGGCTTTGTGTCATTATCTGCTGTTTCAAACATTTCACAGTCAGAGATGAGGATCTGTTGGAAAACCAAGGCTTTGATTTTTCTGCTGCACAAGCCCCACGGTTGGTTTGAAGAGAGATTTATTTAAACTACATCAGGATTCTTATGGAAGGAGCCAATCCATCTTGCTTTTTCAGCAGGAAAGGCCTCTGCTGGCATTCGGAACTGCGTCACATGACTTTGCTGTTTGCAGAAGGAGAAACTGATCAATTTTACCCATCTATAGGGAGAAGCATTTCCTCTGAAAACATCCATGGAAATTCACTTTACTTGCTAACTCTGCTAATCTGGGAGTGCTCATAAATTGTACTTTCTTTTGTGACATGGGAAAACAAAATACATTCATTTGTTGTTTATAAAGCTAATTTTGAGAACATAGAAGCAACAAATTCATGTCTACCTCCACGTGAGGCTCACATAGTTTTATTATTCTGAAATTAAGCTTCCAGTTTATTTTCTCGCTGTATTTCAGCACCCAGACAGAGAGGTGGAAATGAAATCAACTGTTCATCTTGTAATGAATATTTTGCAGGCTGTGGACCTTCTTTCTGCTTGAATATAAGCTGTGATACTGACACTGTATCCTCTCCCACAGCAGGCTGGTCCACACTTGCTGGAAATGTACCTTGGCACTGGACTTAGCTGATTTCACGCATGCCGGATTGAAAAAAAAAAAAAGATGGCGGAGGACCTCAGGCTGATACAAGCTGTCTGTTTTATTTAAAACGTGATACTGCTCGTCTTCAGTCCATACCTCCCGGTTACGACGGCACTCCAGATGCAGCCATCTTTGCTTAGGTTGCAATGCCAGCCTGACACAGAATGACACAAGCTGTTTAAAAGAGCGTACCCAGAGGGTGGAGTTGTAATGTTCGAGGCTCAATGCTATAGTCCTCGCTATTGTGGTCAGTCGTGATCGAGCGGAACCTTTCTGATGTCCGTTTGCAGGGCTAAACTGAGATGATGCAGGCCGCTGGGCTAGAGCCAGGTTTGTTGCTGTAGCAACACAAGATGCAGTGGATTGATTTTTGAGATCACTTCAAATTTATGATGCATCGGTCTTCAGCATTTACAAAACTATCGTCTTGACATTCTCTCTTTCTTATGACTGTCAGGTGCGCTGGTTACTGCCAGATGCCAGAACTGAAGCCCTCTGGTGGCTGTTGCAGATGTGCCAGCAGCTTAGAATAACATCATCTCCATCACTGTTCTGCTGGTAGACCACATCCCGATCAGACCATTCCTCCTGGCACCTGATCTGCTTTTCTCACTGAGTGTATCGTTGAAGTCTTTGAGAGTTTGACCTTTGTTAATCCTGTTTTGGTTTTTACCTTTCTGCATATGTCTTTTCTTAAAAATACTCAGCTCAAACACAGGTACAGAGCAGAGGTGGGGACTCGAGTCACATGACTTGGACTCGAGTCATTGATTTTATGAATTAGACTTGACTTGAAAAAGTGTTTAGAGACTTGTGACTTGACTTGGACTTTAACACCAGTGACTCTAGACTTGACCTGTTTGCTTGAAAAGACTTGATATTTTCACCCAAAATCTAAAGCTTAACACATCTATCATTTAAAAGGTGTGCACCATTAATTCATTTCACTCAATCAGCATCAGTATGTGTGCGAGCTGCAGCACAGCCAATCAAATTAACCAGATTTTTTTGAAAAAAAAGGAAAAAAAGCTAAAGACAAAAATGCTCCGAAGAGTCATTTCGTTTGGGTCTGAATATGAAGTTCTGCTGTTGCATTTTTTAATTAATATTGTACAAAAGTATAGTTCAAAGGAGGGCTGTTCTTGAAAATAAGTTTAATTTTACTGTTTTGTAAGGTCAGTTGCACTGGTTTAATCACATTTTGAGATAAATACTGGTTTAAGATGCTCTATTATTTACATTTAACATGTATTTCAACATTATTAAATGCTCAAACCAACTTGACATTAGAAGTTTCAGACTTGGGACTTGACTCTCGAAATACCTGTTTTGATTTGAGACTTGACTCGGACTTGAGGATAAAGACTTGACACTTACTTGGGACTTGCAAAACAGTGACTTGGTCCTGCCTCTGGTACAGAGCAAAAAATAATTGCAGCATGTTTGTTTTGTTTTTGTTTTTTTTGTTTTGTGAAAGTAATGATCCTAATGAAAGGTTGCAGGATTTATGAGGGCTTTAATCACAGAGAGAGAGAGAGAGAGAGAGAAATCAGAACGGCTTCTGCTTCTGGACCCAAATCACAGCGGTGTGCTCTTTCTGTACGGCTGAACTTTTGTGCCTTTACTCCTAAGAATCTCAACATTTTACAGGGTTTGTCTTATGCGCAGCGAGGAGAACATGTTGAGCATTTTGTAGATGAACTGGAGACAGAACTCATTTCTCAGACTCTAATGTACGTTACCATTATCTAAGCGTAGATTGTAGTGAGACATTCCAGCATTAAGACGACAATCTTTCAAAGGAAAAAAAAAAAAAAAGAAAACTGCTTGACCTTCCTGACTGAACAAAGGAAGCACCACAGATGGACCTCGTTTCTGTGGATGGAGGGGACTAATGGACGCAGCGAACAACTGGTTTCCCTGCAGGCGGCAGCAGTAGATGGCGGATGAAGCTTCAGACCCTGTAAAGTGATGTTCCACATGTGCGCTCAAGTGGAACGGCCCGCGTGGATCTCGGCAAACGGCAGACGCTGTGCGTGACTGGATGTGTGTGGGAGAACGCCGTGGACAGGAACCATTTGTGTCAACTTACAGAGAAATTAAGAGTTCCAATAAAAGCTGCTGAGATCTCCGCATACAATCTGTTTTATGGTTCATTCATGCTCCTTTTACTGAACGCATGTTTTTCAGCCAATTTTCCAGAAAATATTTAGTCAGCATATGCCCCCCAGTCCATGCATCAAATGATTAGATGCATCCTAATGGCTAAGTTAATGAGGCTGCTGAAAGCCTAAATGTGTCCCTGAGCACAGCTGAGTGAGCAGCTTCAGCACGCTAATTGATCATTATCTGGAGGATGACATCAGAAAATACTTCTAATGATCTCTATTTCTCTTAAAAAATGACCCATTGGTTATGTTGGCTTGTTTCTGTTCTAAATGGTGACCGCTACCACCACCTGCTGTCCAGACTCCACAGATTGGCTGATTCACTCTGAGGTAAGAGGTGGAAGCAGTAAATATGCGGCACAGGGACAAAGCCAGAGTCCAGCTGAAGGGTTTCCAAAATGGAGACGTAACACCTGATGAAGAAACAAGGGGGTAGCTGGAAGCTTAAGAAAATGAATCTGGGGGCACTGTGTGGTCTTTGTTATATAAGCATCTTTGGATGCTTCAGGGACCTGAACTTCTGCATGATGCGTCTTGCTTTAGCTGCCAGTAGGAGAAAAGGGAAAAAAGGAAGCGGCTATCTAAATGCTTAAAGGCACACTAGGATAAAGTCAGAATTTTTAAAATGTCTTTATTTTAACTTCCACATCCTGGTTTCTCTAAAGTAAAAAGAAAGAGAAACCAGGGTAAGTAATTTTCAGAACTTTTCCTACCTTTTACTGTGGCATATATCCCATATTATTCAACTAAAATAAAATAAATCTGTCAGGGGAAAAATGTAAAGCATAAAACAATAACATGTTTGCATGTCAATATCCTTAAACCGATGCTATGTTAAATCACCTTTTGATCAAATTCCCGGATTCCATCTTCTCGGATTCCCTGGCCACCAATTAAAGAGGATGTGATCAACTGTAAGCAAAGTCCTGCTGCCATGTTGGGACTTTCTTCAGGTTTGCTATTTCGCATCCTTTAGCTTTACATTGGATCAAGATAACCTCATTCAGCCCATTTAATTTTGCTTTCTAAGCTTTAAAGAAATGTTTTCTTTTGTTTATTTTAGCCTTTACTCAACCAGGAACATTAAAGTGTTGAGGTGTAAGGGAACAGAGCTTTTTGCTAGATCAGAGAAAAGGAACGGGGGAAAGGGATCTCTAAACCTAAAACCTTTAATTGCAATGCTATACAGAGATTTTTTAAATAGTCTAGGTTCAGGGGAGATCTTTTTTTAATGAAAAATAAAAATTTCTTTAGCAATATTTTTAAGAGGCCTCTCTTGAGTGTTTTATATGGATGCTTTCTCTAAACTGCAGCTTGACTCTGCACATGTGAGGGGTCAGGTCTTTACAGAAAACGAGGCAATGTGCTGATGCCATTAGCCCAGTCAGCACGTCTGCAGCTGTCAGCACTGAGGCTCTTTCTCACGATTAACTGGACACTCTGGAGTGAAGACCAACACCATTACCACATTTAACTTGGCTCCGGCTGTCAGTATTAGTTCCCATTCTCATTAACAATCAGTCAGACTGGCTGGAAAACTTCAAACATTACCTCCCATCTCTTTCCAGCTTCTTTCTCTTCTTCTAGTTTGTACCCCAGCACATTTATTTGTACTGTACTTGCAGTTCTTTGGCTAATGCTGCTGTCATTTTGCACGCTTTGACCCTCAAAGAGGTAACAAGTTGTTTTGCAAAATTGTCGAACGCAGCTCGCTGAAATCTTTTGGCTTTATGATCTTTGAGGATTTTCTTGCATACAGCAACGAACTGTCTCGAACTTGCAATCTGTCTCCCAGTGGATTCATTTTCTAGCAGGGCCACGTTTAAGTTCTTTGATAAGTCAGTCGTAGCTAAATCGATGACTTCTCATGTAGATTAGAAAGTATGGGGGGAGGGAGGGGGTCCATGTGGTTCTACCAGCTATATAATATCTTAATGCATGTTTTTCATTTCTGAGACTCAGA
The DNA here is from genome assembly GCF_011125445.2 of Fundulus heteroclitus. Taxonomy (NCBI): domain Eukaryota; kingdom Metazoa; phylum Chordata; class Actinopteri; order Cyprinodontiformes; family Fundulidae; genus Fundulus; species Fundulus heteroclitus. The sequence goes on along the minus strand of NC_046379.1, from coordinate 8,488,591 downwards.
GATCACAGTTGTTCAGATTCCTTGTTCCTGGAAATTCCCACAGATTCCTTCTTGGTTTCATCACATTCAGCACTGCTGACGGAAAAAGGAAAATCCCTTCCAACTTTTTTGAGGAACTTTGTTATCAGTTTGATTGGTAACTTTCTTTTTTCTTACACACTGTTTGTCTTAACTGGAGATCCTTTGAATATATCTAACCACTGGTCCCTTATCTCCCAGTTGTCTTAAAACTTTGTTGAAATATGATGCTGCCTAAACTAAAGTAGATGAGAATTGAAAAAATCTAAAGGAAATGATGAGACAATACATGTCGTGTGTTTAGTCACTTTCAAAATGGGTCTCAGTGGGTCACAAAGTTCTCCATCTACGGTTCCATAATTTTTAGCTTTATTCTTCTCCAGGCTCAAATTTGCAGATAAGAGACCTCTATCGCTTTTAAAGCCAAATGTTAAATCCAAACAGAAAGTTTCACTCTTGATTCTTGCAAGATATTTTTGCAGAAGTCAAGTTTTAAATATGGAACCGAGAAATAAGGATGGATGGATGGATGGATGGATTGTAGAACATAGGTGGATGGATAGTTTGCAGAATAAGTGGACGATGAAACAAAATATTGATGGATGATTGATGGATACACTGAAGAATGGATGGATGAGTGATAATGGCTGGAGGAATGGATGGACGGGTGGATGACGAACCAATAAATCAACGTTTATACAACGAGGTAGAGAATCAAATCTGGCGAAAATCATATTTTCCCATAAACTTTGTTTCCCTTTAGGTTCTGGAAAATATCTCAAAAGGATCCCAGGTTTCTTTTTCATTTTCTTATTTTTTTCTCTTTTAAATTTTATTCTCTTTTTTTTATCCTTTTGTGATTTCAAATCTTTTTGCATCACAAAATTTCAGACGAATCAGAAAGAAAAACATGGATTTTACTATGGAATCAAAAGGCATCACGAAACACAAACATTGAGTTATTATTACATTGGAAACATCAGCATCTCATTGGATGAGCGGCCCATCACTTCAGCTGCTGCACCACCTGAAAGACAATGAGAACAGGTTAGATCAAATCAGTCCTTTAGTATAAGGGATTATTACATAACCAGACCTTCTAGTTTCACTCTATATTTTATGTACTTTTAAATTTGTAATTGCTGTCATAAATTGTTGTAATTTTGTGTTTAAACAGGTCACTCTTGTAAATGAGACACTGCGTCTCAAGGGACTAACCTGTATAAATAAAGGATTAATAATAAAAAATATATATATTCCTTCATAAAGAGCTAGAAAAACTCTCCCAGTGATAATGCTGCCACCTAGTGTTTTAACTGCATCAGTTTGCAGCTGACAAAAGTAAGAATCAGAATCAGCTTTATTTTGGTAAATCTGTGCACACAAACAAGATATTTGATTTTGATTCCACTTTGCTCTTAGTATAGACATTTTAAATATAAATACATAAACAGGAAAGGCCTGGGAAACGGACAAATACACACAGCGTTACAAAAGAGGAAGACATGCTTAAATTATAGCAAATAAGCATGCTCTGGGTACTCTTGACAGTTAAGTGTTAATTAAATTTTCAATTCAATGAAATTTTATTTTTATAGCACCAGTTAATGAAGCATGTCACCTCAAGGCACTTTCCAAAGTCAAATTCAATCAGATTATACAGATTGGTCAAAAAGTTTCCTATCTAAGGAAACCCAGCAGATTGCATCAAGTCTTGACAAGCAGCATTCACTCCTCCTAAAAGAGCGTAGAGCCACAGTGGACAGTCGTCTGCATTGTCCATGGCTTTGAAGCATTAATCAGACTGACAGCCTGGGGGAAGAAGCTAGCTCTGAGGCGACTGTTTTTTTGTAAATAGTGCTCTGTAACCCGAGCTAAAGGTAAAGGTCTAAACCAGGGGTGTCAAACTCATTTTGGTTTAGGGGCCGCATACAGCTTAATCTGATCTCAAGAGGGCCACACGAGTAAACTCATTGCAAGACACAATATATTATGAATAACCTCAGCGTTTTTAAGAAAAGTATGTGCAATTTCAACAATACTTTTACTCAGTTAAACATTTACTTGTGCATTATGCATAAGAACTGATTACAGTGATTATACAATGTTGAAAAACATTTATTCACATTTTTTGGAACTTAAAAACACTGTCCTCCATGACAAAATACATCAAACAGATAAAAATTAAGAAATGATTTGAATTTTTTCACACGTGAAGCTTAATCTGCTAATTAAAACACAGCGCCCCTCGTGGACAATATAGGAACTGCATTTTTTTTCAATTAAACGAAGTACATGTTTTTGTTCAATAATTGTTTTATCATTCTCTTCCTTTTATGTCCTCTTTCTTTCACCTTTTGTTTTTTTTTCTTGTTCTTCCTTTCCTCTCCTACTTTCCTATTGTAGTGTCCATATCATTTGAGATATTTCCCGCATGAATCACAATAAAACTATTCACATTCATAAATCAAGCGGAGCACTATGGCAAAAGCAGTACTGCTCCACTTGTGAAAGTCAAATCCGATGAGCTCTTTTTGGCATTAGGACAACAATTCTTATTGCCACATTGCCAGACAGGACACTGGGAAAAAAAAAAATATATATATATTTTTTTTTTTTATAATGATAATGCATTTAGCCACAGAGCCGGACTAAATTGTTCGGCGGGCCAAATCCGGCCCGCGGGCCGTATGTTTGACACCCCTGGTCTAAACAGTTTGTGTGCAGGATGTGTGGGCTCTGCAGAGATGTTAGCTCTCTTATCTCTGAACAAGATCTGTTGAGGTTCTGAATGGAGGAAAGGTCAGCCCTGACGATCCTCTCTGCAGCCCTGACGGTCCGTTGCAGTTTCGACCTGCCGAAGCACACGGGACAGACTTGAATGACGGCAGTGTGGAAAATGACGAGCAGCTCCTGTGGAAGGTTGGACGTCTTGAGTTGCCGCAGGAAGTTCGGTCTCTGCTGGGCCTTCTTCTGAACCGTGTCAACGTGTGAGGGCCATCTCAGGTCCCGATAAAGGGTGGTTCTCCGGAAGTCCGCGGTCATGTCCTGAGTTTTACGCAGGTTTAGCCCCGGGTGGTTATCCAGGCGATCCACCCCCTGTCTGTGTGTGGACACCGGGAAGATGGGGGGGGGGGGGGGGCACTTGGTCAGCACAGGCTCTCAGACATGAGGAGGAGACATTGTCAGGTCCTAAAGCCTTCCCAGCCTTCTGATGCTGAAAGAGCCCATTTACAGCTTCGTCAGGTAAGGGAGTCTGAGGAGGGGAGGTGAGGTTGCTACATCGGGAGCTTTATTTTAGAGTGAGACGTGGATATGTTGACGGGAGGTGTGAACAGCTGCTCCTCGCTAGGTGTTCAACCTAAACTCCATCGAGGTGAGGAGCCACATGGAAGCGTTAGCCGTGATGGGAAACGCTGCTCGAGGCACAACGAGCTTCAGCAGAGCGGCGTTCTGGGCAAACAGGGTGTCGTGTTTCACGGCCACAGCCTTGGCCGTGTGCCTACCTTGTTAGCTGCCTCCAGCGAGCTGATGAGCGTGCTCAGTTCCTCCCTGCTCAGCTCCACGGTGATGGGTCGCAGCGCTCCGTTCTCCCTCACGTCCAGGCCGAGGCTGAGCAGCGGCGTGTTGAGAGACGAGATCTTATCGCTTGACAAAGCCAGCTGGAGAGGATGAAGGGAAGGAGAAGATTTAGCAAAACTCAGAGCAGGCAAATTTGTAAAAAATTAAATAAAATCATCATTACAGGTGAGTTTCTGCAGTATACTTCAGGAGATGCTTCCTGGTGTGTAAAGATGACTTTCTCCTGTTTGACATTTGGGGGACAAGCGGGAAACAGGGAACCAAAGCCTGAGTCTCTAATTTTAATAATCATAACTGCTCCATTTGGTTTCAGGGCGTTGATTTCTGCTCAGGACGTTTGTTTAACGCATCAGGGATGCAGAACGCCGACGGCTGACCGACCTTCAGCTGCCAGTCAAAGTCCTGCAGGGTTGCTGAAGAGATGCCGTTGGTTCTGTCCAGCAGAGCACGCCGGATCTCCTCGTGTCGCGCTTTAAGCACCGTCAGCACCGCCTCGGCGTGGCTGTGGTCTACGTCCGACAGCTTAGCCAGAACCTGCACAGAACCAGCGGGCCAAGATGTGACGATCTGAGATTGGGGGGGGGGGGGTTAAAACACTGTTCTGACCTGCTTCACTCACCTGTTCCTCTGGGATGTCGCTCCCCACTGCCAGGCGGAACAGACCTGTCAGGAGGTCGAGAAGCTGCAGCCACTCCTCCAGGCTCCAGGTGGCGCTGTAATCACTCCGGCACGGAGGCTCTCGCCCACACAGCCCATCCACCACTCTGTGGCAAAGCTGAAAACAGCAGCAGCAGATCAGCGCATCACTTTGAGTGTTTTTCCTCGTTGTTGTTTTTGCGGTTTAAGCTTTTTTTTTTTTTTCCACCTGCAAACTGCGGAAAAATTCGGACCAAAAACATAGTGATGCACCGAACAACCGGTCCATTTTTGATGACAGGCAGATGTGCAGGCCAAACACTACAAAAACAGATGTTAGTCAAATGCATCAAAATAGAAAATTCCTACTTTTTTCACTCTTTAAATGCAACATGTTTTCTGCTGTTCTTTTGAGTTTGATAAAAAAAAAAATCAGATAAAGGTTTGTGACAGGAATGCGAATAATCTCATAATCTCTTCGTTTTCTGTTGGATTTAAAACTACAATCTCTTATCAAAAAACCTGCGGCACTTTTTTAGAATTTATGTTTGCTGCATTTTACTACTGCATTAAATCAAAGATTAGATGTAGGAGTTTGGATGAATTCTAGTTAATTGGAAGACAACCAGAAATCAGCTGATCTGTATATACATATGTTTGAATCTATTATTTTTTAAAGATGTAGATGCTCATACTTTTAAAACGGTAGTGAATATAAAGTCTGCAAATACACCCCCCCCCCCATACTTAATGCTGCTTGAAAAAGTATTTATAACCGCTTGAACAATTTCGAAAGCCACAAACGTCTGTATTTTGTAGAGAATTTGTGTTTGACCACCACAAAGTAATGCATACTTATGAAATGGAAGGAAAATCCAGCCTCCATCCTCCTGAATAAAATCTAATGCAACTATCTGCTTTCAGTGAGTGATTTAATCTCAGTAAAAATACAGTATACATGTCCTGATCTGCAGGAACACTAGGAAAACATCTAAATGACGCAGCACACTGGCCTGTAAGAACTGACTTTGGACACCACTGGCAGGTCAGGAAAGTTGTTCAGAGAATCAGCCAGGAGGCCCACGGTGACTCTGGAAGGGCTTTAGAAAGCCGCTGCTCAGGTGGACAGCTATTCATGAGCTATGTCACAAATCTGGCCTCAAGTTTCTCAGGTAAAATGTAGACAAAATGTAAATATTTGGCACAAACTAATGGAAGAAAATGAAGATTAAACATAAATCTGGATAATCTATCACCAAGGTGACATGTGGTGGTGTCAGCACCATGCTGTTAGGAAGGCTTTTCGTAATCAAGGGCATCTCTTTACAGGAAGGCTCGAAGCAGACTCAACCTGCAAAGAAGACTCAAGTGTTTTGCAGAGGTTGCTTTACAGCTGAGAGGACGTGATAAGATCAGCTCAACAGGAAGCCCAGCTCGGTCCTAGGTTTCCTCCTCAACTCTGTGCAAGCTGTGGATAATAGAAAGACTGCCAAAAATAACATCACAGTAGGTCAGAGTCTTCCCCTTAAGCATGAAGCTGATGCTGAACTTGAGAGCTCCTTCAGTGACAAACTGCTGCACCCTAAATGCACAAAGGAGCGTTATCACAAATCCTTCCTCCCAGCAGCTGTTAGACTTTCTATCACTGCTGCCAAAAGACCCATTAAGTGCTTACATCCTTAAATTTTCTGCACAGTTCTTTTTATTCTTGTAGTCAAATGGTGTTTTTATGCATAAATAAACATACATGTTTTCCTTTAATTTCTATAGTATGCTAATTTATAAAAACTGAAAACTGTACAGTATTTTTATTATATTGTTTAATTGCTTCTGGGTATATCTAAACCTCTCAGCTGCAGAGCAATAAAGGATCTTTCTATTCTATTCTGTTTCGAAACTGGACAGATGAGATTGGCTTCACCTTCCACCAGGACCAAAACCCTAAAGCAAACAGTCAGAGTAACGGTGGAGAGGACAGACTGGGTCCCAGTTGCGTGTTAGAATGACCCAGTCAAAGTCCACTCGCAAATCCCGTTGGTTTTCTGAGGCCCTTTTCATCCAGTCTGAACGATCTTGAGCTATTTTTATACAGAAATAGAAAAATAAAATAAAATAATACGCAATCTAATTACTCTCTGCCAACGTAAAGCTGATAGAAACATGTCTCGAAACATCTGCAATTATAATTTTAGGGAAACATGGTTCTCCAAACCCCATAAAGATAAAAAAATGACGTCAGAATCTCACGGTTTAAAGCACAAATCAGATTAATAATCTCATCGTTTGTTTGGATTTCCTCACGTCAGTCTTCAGACGTGCTTCAGACTCACTTTGACACAATCTGCTGGTGATATTCTGCCCAGAGCCTCCATCCTGTTTTCATTCGGCTCCTCCGCCGAGCTGCTTCTGGTCAGCTGACCTGCGTCACGTGACAGGGCGCGCTGCGTTCACGGACAGCTGGGACAAATCTCCCGTCGCCCTCCCCAGAGCTGGAAAACGGAGCGTCGTTCAACTCCTGGCCGTGCAGTGGAGCTGTCTTCGCTGCTTTCCGACACGCAACGACGGATGCGCTGGTTCAGGTGGTTGATTAGGGGTCCCGATAGCAGAAAGAAAGTAGAGGGTGCTTCTTCTGACGGGCTGACATCCTGCTTTTTCTGGCTTCGAGTCTCCTGAGGCGCCAGCGACGTGAGGGGGAAGAGATCGAGCCGACAGCAAACGTCGACCCGGGTGCGGATGGAAACAAGCTGCCGGGTGGGTGAGAAAGAAAGGGCATGGAGTAATAACAGGGAGCTGGTTTCCAGGAAGGAGACAAAAGCGGAGCTCCGAGGTTTGTGCTGCAGCAGTGCAGAGATTTCGGACCTCGGGCTTTTCTGTCAGTCAGTGCCCGACAGTCCTGGAGGTAAACTGTCCTTCAGCTGTGCTATGAAGCTGTCATCTGCGAAGTAGTCCTGCCATTCTTTAGAGACAGTCAAGTTCTTCGGGCTTTCCGTGAGTCTTATGACGTTCTTATTCTTTGTATCTTGGTTGATTTGCCTTTTTAATTGTTTTCTCTTTTACTACGGAAGTTCTTTTCGGGCGTCTCTCTTCCAGCCTTGCGCATCTAGAGGCTGAACTGTTTGCTCGTCCCTCTGCAGAATAATAAGCCCATGACCAGCTGGGATTGATGCCATGGAAAGTGTTTGTAACAGAGTTTAGTTCTGGACTCCATATGCGTGTGCTCTGGCTGTGTGTTTAGGGTTGTTGTCCTGGTGGAAGGTGGATCCCCCCTCGTCCCTGCTTACAAATCCCCAAAAGCATGATGCTGCCACCACCATGTTGTCCCGGTGTGTTTGGATGTAGTTCTTGCATATGGGCCTAAGAAAAGTGCAATTTTATTGTCATCTGACCAGTGAACAGTTTCCATGTCCCCTGTAAACAGGACTTCTCATCTTCCTTTGTGAAATGCACACGACATAGTTGTAGTGTCGGTAGAGTCGTTGATCTCTGCAGCTCCTCCAGAGTTACTACGGGCCTATTGGCTGCTTTTGTTTCGCCTCTCTCTGTGCCCGGTGTTGTGGGGAAATAGTCGTATTTCTTTGCTGAATTATCAAGAAGGAGATCTGTGACATTCATCCACGCCAGCATTTCATAAATTCTTGCAAGAAGTGAGAAGAGGTGACCGAAAATTTAGGAATACTTTTGCATCTGCCGGCACAAGGCAGGTCCACCCCTAGTGTTTAGGGGAGGTTTTGTGCCTGAATGATTAATAGGTCGAAGTTGAAATCACACATTCCTCAGAAAAAGAGTGAAAATAAAAAATTAAAAAATGACTGAATGATCCATTTAGGAGGATACAGAATAGGCTGGCTTGCTCCGTAAGTGATGTGGGTTGTGCTGTTTGTTTCCGCTGAACACCTTAATCTCATTGCAAACAAATAATAAAGAATAAAAAAGGCCCACTGCCGACCTTTGGATTATGTGAAATTAATAATCAAATAACTAAGCAAAGTAGATACCATAATAGTGTGTGTGTGTGTGTGTATATATATATATATATATATATATATATATATATATATATATATATATATATATATATATATATCTCCGTCCGCTATACTTGGCCTTGAACATGTCTGCATCTGTTAAATCGAGTGAACTAATCCAGAATCGTCATTTGATTCAGCCTTTTCCCAATTAAGGAGTGCCCACCCAGAGAAGCCTTCTGTTATCAATAGTTGAAATACGCCCTGCTCAGAGCTGCACAAAAAAAAAAAAAAAAAAGCACCCAGAGATCACGTGATCTCGCTGGTTTCACTTCTCAGAAGTCTTCTTTTAGTTCTGCTTTAAATCCAGTCGGCCTGTTTGGGCAACGGCAAAGCTCACATTCTTTTCTTAATGCTCAGTGGATTAAAGGGATCTCCCCTTGCCAACGCTGAGGAACTGGATGTTTCTCACAACTTCACCTACTGACTTTGACCTGAAACGTCTGAAGCCAAAACAGAGAGTTAGCGTTAGGAGGGGGCTGGTACTCATTTCCCGCTGTAGCGTGAAGAGGCCTGGTTTGACGGCACTCATAGGTTGACCTAGGATGACCTATGATCACAACAATCAAAAAGTCAGAGGAACTCGGAAATCTAAGAAGGGAAGTTTTAGATTCACACAACTTGGGAAAGTCAGTTGCAGCCAATTCTGTGATGTTCAGTTTTGTCCATAAAGTGCGAGTTAATGGGTTGTGCTACCATCTCCCCCTTCAGATGAGAGGACATCGAGATTATCAGGAACAACTCAGGAGCTGTCAAGATTCAACCTTTCTACACACTGGAAACTGCTGGACTGTCTTTTTCCACAGTGAAACCAGTTTTACGTCAGTGTTAACTGACAGGAGGAAGAAAAAAAAAACTCTGTTGTAAAAACCCCTTAAGTTTGACTAAAATGTGCAGCTGCTCATGTGGACAGCCCAAAAGCCTTGTGGTGAAAAGTATTATATTTAAAAGATACTAAGATACTATTGACTTTTGAGAGGAGACAGGGTGAGGCCTTACTCCTAGGAACACTTAACCAATGTTCAAGCATGGTGGTGGCAGCATCATGCTGTGGGACTGGATCACTTCTCGTCTTTCAATGCTTTAAGCTCATGATAAGGGGCTACCTAGAAAACTGCTAGATGGTGAAGCTTAAACAAAACTGGATGCTCCGACTGGACAATAAAGGCAAACATGAACCCAAACTGATTATAAATGCCCAAAAGCCCTGAGATCAGTCCTATAAAACGTGTCTGGGTCAGTGTCAGGTAACCAGCCAGGCTAAACAAACCACTAAAATAAATCACCTTCAGCATTATGCTGTTAAGTTTTAAAACACTTACACGAGTCAGTCGTTTTTTATTGAGTACTTTCACAATCTGTTTTAATTAAAATATCCGAGGTGTTCCAAAACCTGCACATTACGCTGTGTGGCGAACATGGGGAGGGGGATCTGTGAGTGCCGCCTTCCTGTGATCATCCCAAACAAGAATTATTCTTATGTCATCTGTAAATAAAGCAGCCGTAAATCAAGGTTAGCAGGTTTGGCACGTCGCGCAGCTGCAGGCGGTCGTAGCCTCCGCGAGCTTCGGACTCACAGGAGAAAATGTCTGCGGTTCGGTAGCCGAGATTCGTGCGAGCGAAGGCGTCCAGATTCTCATCATGTGTCTGAAAACTTTCCTTTCTATTTTGCTCATACTGTTACAGCCTCCAGGGAAAATCTCAACCGCAGGTGTTTCCCCACATGAGGACCTGAAAAATCTCATCTCCTCATGTGTGTTTCAGGTTATAGGACAAAATATTAAGAACTGATGGATTCACTGAAGGGACCATAGATGGGTATGTTTTTTAAAAAACAAAAAACAAAACTGAATGTTGCACAATGAGACTTGTTTTATAAAGATTATGAACAAAGAAAATCCAAAATATGTTTTTTCAGAAAATTTTAATTTAGAAACTCCATCAAACTGGATTTTTATATGGAAATGTTATGCTATTGAAATGTTGTCTATAATCTATAGATTCTCAGTGGGGTTTATGTCAGGTCAGTTTGCTCCCCTAACAAGCAAAGCAATAACATGGCCAATAAAGCAGATGTTAGCAGTTTTTGCTGGCCTTTCAGCAAAAACCGTGTCCAGCTGGAAAAATGAAATCACCATCTCCATAAAAAGCTTGTCAGCAGGAGGACCGAAGTGCTCTGTAAAATTCCCTGGTCCGCTACACTGACTTTGGACTCGCTAAAACACATCGGACCAACGCCAGCAGATGCCACTGTTCCCCCGAGTCATCGCTGACTGTGAAATGGCCGTCATCGTCTTTACACTGGTCACAACTCCGCTTTTTTGCCTTTCCAGTCCTCCTTCCCACTTTGGGTCCTTTGATTCCTCAAAAAAAAAAAATGCAGCAACCACTTTCAGCTCAAAAGAGGACTGTCAATCTGGGAACCAATCCATCCCTCAACCAAGTTAAGACGCCTTTGAGGCTGACTGGTTCAGAAGTAGCTTAAGACAGAGAATCTGACAGCTGCCGACTGTCTTGGCTACATCCAGGTGTGGTGGCACTTTTACCTTTTGACCCCTCTGAAAATGTGAAACTGTTGGTTCACAGTCCTCAAGAGGTTACCCTGTGCCTTGTGCTTTCTGATCATATGTCTGGTAAGAGCTGCACATTACATCAAATTAAAATCATAACACTTTTTGACCCGTATGCAGTTGCATGCACTATTTGGTAGGCTACTATATTTATAGTGTCAGAGATTCACGCTCTGCATGGCTTTAATCTATTCGGCCTTTGACTGGCCTTCATGTCGACACCCGCTGCAATGGTTTAGTGGCAGAGGAAGGACCGGAAGATATGGACCAAAAAAAAAAAATAAAACAATATATGTTTAGGCTGAATCCTGATAAACAATTTGTATCTCCGGTATGTTTTTCTTTTCACAAAGTAATTATAAAAAGGCATCTCTGAATCAAAGCTTTATCCCAAAATGTCTCACAGGCATAATTTTTTAACAGACAGCTGTAGACAAATATGAGAAATGGCTGAAAAAGAACCTACTGTAATACATAAAAGTATCTTGAGATAAGCAATATGGTCTCATGTCACTTATATTTAAAAAAATTGTGATATTTTTAAAATCTTGATATATTGCTCAGCTCACCCAGAGAGGTGGAAATGATCAGAACTGCATGTTTTACTGCTATCCTGCAGCGGCAGCTTGGACACGGCTCTCTATGGACCGCTGACTTCATCACAATGACCTTGTGTGGCTCACCATTGAGCTTTTCAGTGACTTTCCGCTGGACATCTGTCAAGTCAGCAGTTTTTCCCACAGTTGTGCAGAGTATAGCATCTCTAAAAATCCCTTTTGTTGATTCTGTGCAAAGTAATAATTCAGTTTTCGTTTGAACTGACCTGCTTGAGTAAAACAAATAGTGAGATGCGTCCAAATTTACCTTTTGTCAGTAAACTCTTCTCCTGGTTCTGCTTTACTTGTCTTTTGTCTTTAAAGTACCTGCAACCTGTTTGCCTACATTGTCTTTGCTCTTGAAGTTTTCACCCTCGGTTGGCTGACTAAGTGAAAACACCTTTTGTTCGTTGTATCGTGATATTGAAATGGAGCAAGGCAAAGAAGGGAAAACGCATGATGTGTATTGTATGATATGGCAC